>NW_010300206.1:0-23763 GCF_000700745.2 Antrostomus carolinensis | reverse complement strand
AAAAAAAGGACATTTTTGCTCCATTTCCCAGCTGGATTTGGCTCTTTGCTGCTTTCTGAGAGTTCCTTGGGAACATTCACATCTCGATGAGTGGCCCAAAACCACCGTGTTTGGGAAACACGATGTTCAAACGTGTGTGTTGCTTGAGTTTCCCAACAAAAAATGATTTGTTGACTTTTTTTTTAAATTTATTATTAAATTTGGACCCAGTTTGGCCCCTTTCACATATTGGTGCTCACACATGTGCCAACAAGCTTGTGACCAAGGTCCCTGAGGAAGGAAGACACGTCGGAGCATCTTCCCCTTGGCCGATAACGGAGGCTCGGAGCTCATTTAAAAGCAGAAAACAAGCAGATTTAATTAAACGTAACCTTCCCTTCAGCAAGAAAATAAACCGCCTTCTCCTTATAGAACAATTAGTATTTACACCCCCTCCCTTTTTTTGCTGTGCTTCCCCTCTCTTTTAATACCTCTCCTTTATTATCCCTGGCTGGGAACAGGCGCTGTTTGATTTCCATAAATTAGCATGAAGAACTGAGGAGAAAAAGGAGGAGGGAAAGAAGAAGAAAAAAAAAAACAAACCCAAAACAGGAAAAAATGGTATTTTTAAACAATGAACTCGCTATAGAGAAAGAAACAACAACATTCCCTGGTTGGAGGAGGGAGGTGGCAGGAGGAGGTGGGAAATAATGGTGTTTTGTGGGGTTTTTTTTTTTTTTAAAGTTCACCTGGTCCCTGGTGTTTCTCAGGAGATAAAAGCTTTCACCAGCCTGGGCATGGAGCCAAAATCTGTGTTTATCTGAACACAAATATAAAATATGATCTGTATGACAGCTGCTAATTCCTCAGGTTTGGGTTTGGTTTGGTTTTTGGGAGAGGATCTGCTACTCACCAGTTTTTCCACACCAGGGAAATGTCAACTCGAATCTCCTGGGTGTTTCAGTGTGAGGAAACCCCCTCTGGTATCCTCAAGGTTGAGCTTTGAGGGTGGGTTTTGGAGGTTCATTCTCCTTCCAGATTGATATGTACCAGGGATGTAGTTGAAGCCCCATCATGTGAGCATCACCCAGGTGGAGAGGAGGATGCTGAGCATCAAGGACCATGATGGTCCCATCTCAGATGGAAAATGTCAGCTTGAAGCTCCTGGGTGTTTCAGTGTGAGGAAACCCGCTCTGGTATCCTCAAGGCTGAGCTTTGAGGGTGGGTTTTGGAGGTTCATTTTTCCTTCCAGATTGACATGTACCAGGGATGTAGTTAAGCCCCATCATGTGAGCATCACCCAGGTGGAGAGGAGGATGCTGAGTGTTGAGGACCATGATGGTCCCATCTCAGATGGAGAATGTCAGCTTGAAGCTCCTGGGTGTTTTGGTGTGAGAAAAACACCTCTGGTACCTTAATGGTCAAGCTTTGAGGATGGGTTTTGGAGGATCATTTTCCTTCCAGATTGACATGTACCAGGGATGTAGTTGAAGCCACATCATGTGAGCATCACCCAGGTGGAGAGGAGGATGCTGAGTAACAAGGACCATGATGGCCCCATCTCAGATGTGGGTTGGGGTTCTGTGAGTTCAAGTCAGGTTTGTCCATGTTGGATATATATTGAATAAAAATGAGTTCATGTCCAAGTCTGGACAGGTGGTGAAGGCTGAATCTCAAACCTGCTCTATTCTGACCTTAAAAAATGCTCTTTAACGTCATTACGATGGTGACCTGCTTTGCTGGAAGATTTCACAGCTGGTGACAGAGGACTATCAAGATCTGAGAGTTTTACTTTTATTCTTGGTTTCTGAAGCGGCTAAGCTGTAATTACAGAGCAAGGACGTGCTGTACTCATCCCTGTGGCTTCCTAAAGCCTCTTGGTCCCCAACTTCTGGGCCACAGGCTGGAGCTGGTGCATCAGCAGCTGATGTTCCTCTGGAAGGATGATGTTGCATTGCGTTTAGATGATGCCCCCATGCAAAGTATTTGCAATCACTAAAAATATCTGCAATCATTGCTTTTATGGGTCCTTCCAGCTGCTTGGGGACCCAGCAGTGGATAACTGCAAGGCAGAGGCAGATGTACATGGGGGGTTTTTTGGGTAATCTTCCTCCTGATGATGGTTTCTAGGGGTTAAGAGCTGAGAGACAGGGCTTGGTGTTAAGGAGATGTTGGCATAATGCTTATCCCCATCCCTTGGTGCCTGTCCATCACCACCAGCTGCCTATAGATGATGGATCTTTGAGTATCTAAAGGCTTGATGGTGATGGACCATAGTGCATCTCTACATCTCGTATCTAAATCCCCTATCACACTTCTGAGATGTTTCACTGGTTGTTGTTTGGACACCCTGATGAAAAGCTGCTTGTAGAAGAGCAACTTTTTCATCCCTGATAAGAAATTCATCCCTCAACCCAACTTATTGCTGAAACTCAGCTGGTTTTTGGGTAAAGATGGACATGGAGAAGCTTTGGGAGGGGGAATCACACTGAATAAGCCATTTCTGTCTTTCCTGCACCTTAAAAACATTGGGTTTGGTTCATTTTAATGTTAAAAACACTTCATGGGTGGAAAATACTATCTGCAGTGTGTTTATTCACTGTTGTCAATCAACTATCCTGATCACGTAGGTGTGATGGACGGGTGCGTGGAGGTGACATCAAATCTACTCACAATATTTGGGGGGGGGGGGATAATGAATGGCTTGCAGTGATTTATGATGACGTCGATCAAGGCGCGTGGTCACGTCAAGAACTTCTGAGCTGTTGCTCAGCCCCTGTCTCAACAACATCCCTAAAACCAGATGGAAATCTGTAAGATTAGGAGTGTAAAAGTTACAGTTTATGTATTTTGGTCTATTTTGAGGATGGGGGAATGTGTAAAACAGCTGAAATATGTAACTGGATGTATATATTTTTTTTTAGAGAAGTTATTCTAGGAGCGCTAGGACTCAATCTGCTCTCACCGAAGAGGAAGAAATTCCCAGAAAGCCAATTTAACTGACACGTTTGAATGAGTTTTTAGTTAAAATCGCATGTAAATGTCATTTTCTTGTTTTAAATGACCTCGGTGGAAGATGCTTAACCTGACATTGGGTTTTTTTTGCTGCCTTGTCAGGCCCTTGCCTGTAGAAATTTAGAGACAGCAATTACTGAAGTCAACTCCTTCCAGTGCTTGCTCATCTTGTGATGGAGGGGTGTCCTTTGGGGACAAGGGTAGGAATATTTCTAGAGCGGGTTTTGCTGGTCTTTCTCTCCCTCTGAAACATTTTAGGAGGTGCTGGAACATTTTTCCAGCTCTCCTTTGGTTTTCTAGGCTGAATTTTTCTCCTTCTCCAGGCAATTTTAATTTGGACTGCCAATTTTGGGGGTGTTTATAGAGATTTTTTTCATTATTATTATTTTTTTTTAGCTGGGCTTAAGTTTGCTTTTCCCTGTGGAAACATGGTCCTCAGAGGCAATGGCAGAAAGAAAATGAGATTATTAGAGAGATACCCCCCTTAGTTCTCCCCATGATCCCCTGGGTGCACACACCACCCCAACAAAGAGAAGAAAAAGAAGGGGAAGAATCCCACAGGGAGAAAAAAGAGGAAAAAAACCTCATTTTCAGCCAAAAGAGAGAAAACAAGGGGTGAGGAGCAGGAAGGTGGAAAATGCCCTTTGTTTTTTTGCTTGCTGCTGTGCTCAGCATCCTTAAAACCACCCCAGTCCCTCCCAGTTTGTAGCATGCTGGTTTATTCCTGAACTTGCCCTCCCTGTTTTTCTTTTAGCCCCTTTTTATAAATATATATATATATAAATAGATATAAATATATATACACACATTTCTCCATGCATCCCTGCAATTTCTCCAACCCTCTCATATTTAAAAAAAAAAAAAATATATATTTTTTATAAAGAGAGTTGATTTTTTCTCTTGATAATCCTTTGAATGTCGCCTCTCTTCCCCACACAAATCCCCGCAGCTGTTAGGACTTCAAATCCTTCAGCCATCAAGAGAGGGGAAGGAAAAAGAGGGGGGTTGAAGGGGGGGAGTGGAATAAAAGAGCCACCCGGCACGCACAAAAACACCAGAGCCTGGAAAAAGGGCGTTGACGACGCGGTTGATGCATAAACCGGAGAAAATATCTGGCACTTGTCGTATCATTAATCTGTCTAAAGTGGCTTTGATCTCTTCTGCTTTAATTAACTTATAATTATAATGTGATTATATTATTTTTTGTCTGTGTGGGTGAAGTGGTTTTTGCAGCAGGGATGGGCTCTGCCTGTCACTGTCCCCGTGGGGATGGGTGAATCTTCATGCATGAGTCTCTTTGGACTTGGGATATCTGAGGTACCTGGTTAAAGATTCATTTTTGTTGAGCATCCCTTGAGGATTTGAGCTCCAAAATACCTTTTAAAAATGTCGTTGAGCAAGAAAAACGTGACAATTTGAGTTTTGGGGGTCACCTATCTCAGCTCCTGGCACCAGCAGTGATCTCCCCAGTGTCTCCCATACCCAAGAATAGTTGAATTTAGGATTTTGGGTCAGTTTGATGCAAAAACCTGATTTCTGCAGTGATGAAGCAATTCATAAATTGGTCAAATTTCTAAAATAAGGGGGGAAAAATAAATTAGGGTGAGGTAGATGGAGCTGCCCCATGCTCCTGAGGACCTGGACCATGAATAGCCCTTTACAGGAGCAACTGCCACAGGGATGGGGACCAGCTCGTGCTCATCACTGGTGGAGTTTTTAAAACTTGTTTTAGGGTTTTCCTCCTTTCAGGTCTCTCCATCTTCTTATTGCATGATAAGCCTGAAAGCAGATATCTGGCTTTTCCAAACAGGACACCTCTGCTGGGCAAACTGGTTTCTTTTAGGAAGAATTAATGGGGATTGTGGGATTGAAGGTGCAAAAAAAACCCCCAAACCATCCTTTTTTGCAGGCACTGATGAAGTGTGTTTGTCCTGGGATGGGGAGAGAGGCAGGATGATATTGGTTTATATCCCTTTGGATTATATATTCCCCCAAAACTGCTGTTGAGTGATCACTTTGCAGCAGCACCTGGTTTTTGGTGCTGTGGGGCACACAGAAAATACAGCAAAAGGGGGGATTTGTGCATCATTTGTGCCTTCAGTGCTGAAATTCTGCTTTATCCTGAATTTTTCCATGTTGGTTTTCATTGTCCTACTGAACCAATGGGTATCAGAGCAGGGATGGGGGGATGTAGAGCTTCCTACAAAATACAGGGGCCATTGAGCAGCCCTCGTTAAATCCCAAACCCAAATTAAAGTTGGATTTGGTTGGGGTCTTTCTTATCTTCCCTGATAGCTGTGTACATCTCTCCAGTCCCCCCCAAACCCTCGAAGCACTGGGGGCTGTTCCCCACCTGCTTTCTGCTGCTTCTTTGCCGACGTGCGAGTGGTTTCTGCATCCAAATTGCAAATTAAGGTGGGCGGCTGAACGAGCCGGTATCGATCTACTCTGCTCATCTGAAATTTCATATGTTGATTCGTGGAGGCAGAAGCAGGCAGGAAAATTAAGGGGGTTTAGTCAGTAATATCTTCAGCAATGAGGTTTGGGCATGCTGGTGGATGTTCTGCAGGGGTTGTGTGAGGAAAGTAAAAATGCATCCCTCCAAAAAACTCTTTGGTATCACCAAGGACTAAAGGCAGGACTATTTCCTTGGAAAATTTTGGAGTGAAGAGCTAGTGGTGATGGATATTTAAGGGGCTGGAGCCTTCTGTGACACCTACATCCATTGTATTGTGTAATCTCCATCCTTGTGTCATAGAAAAATAGATTATAGCTCATGGGTTGCCTCAGCTCTCCTCCTTCCTGCAGTCAGTGCCTGGACCCGTTGGATGCACTTGAAACTGGTGGCAACAGCAAGAGGATGTGGTTTGGATGGACCACGAGAAGAAAAGTGAGAGTTGGGTGAGGGTTTGGATGGACCACGAGAAGAAAAGGGAGAGTTGGGTGAGGGTTTGGATGGGCCAAGAGAAGAAAAGTGAGAGTTGGGTGAGGGTTTGGATGGGCCAAGAGAAGAAAAGTGAGAGTTGGGTGAGGGTTTGGATGGGCCAAGAGAAGAAAAGTGAGAGTTGGGTGAGGGTTTGGATGGGCCAAGAGAAGAAAAGTGAGAGTTGGGTGAGGGTTTGGATGGGCCAAGAGAAGAAAAGTGAGAGTTGGGTGAGGGTTTGGATGGGCCAAGAGAAGAAAAGTGAGAGTTGGGTGAGGGTTTGGATGGGCCAAGAGAAGAAAAGTGAGAGTTGGGTGAGGGTTTGGATGGGCCAAGAGAAGAAAAGTGAGAGTTGGGTGAGGGTTTGGATGGGCCAAGAGAAGAAAAGTGAGAGTTGGGTGAGGGTTTGGATGGGCCAAGAGAAGAAAAGTGAGAGTTGGGTGAGGGTTTGGATGGGCCAAGAGAAGAAAAGTGAGAGTTGGGTGAGGGTTTGGATGGGCCAAGAGAAGAAAAGTGAGAGTTGGGTGAGGGTTTGGATGGGCCAAGAGAAGAAAAGTGAGAGTTGGGTGAGGGTTTGGATGGGCCAAGAGAAGAAAAGTGAGAGTTGGGTGAGGGTTTGGATGGGCCAAGAGAAGAAAAGTGAGAGTTGGGTGAGGGTTTGGATGGGCCAAGAGAAGAAAAGTGAGAGTTGGGTGAGGGTTTGGATGGGCCAAGAGAAGAAAAGTGAGAGTTGGGTGAGGGTTTGGATGGGCCAAGAGAAGAAAAGTGAGAGTTGGGTGAGGGTTTGGATGGGCCAAGAGAAGAAAAGTGAGAGTTGGGTGAGGGTTTGGATGGGCCAAGAGAAGAAAAGTGAGAGTTGGGTGAGGGTTTGGATGGGCCAAGAGAAGAAAAGTGAGAGTTGGGTGAGGGTTTGGATGGGCCAAGAGAAGAAAAGTGAGAGTTGGGTGAGGGTTTGGATGGGCCAAGAGAAGAAAAGTGAGAGTTGGGTGAGGGTTTGGATGGGCCAAGAGAAGAAAAGTGAGAGTTGGGTGACTTCAAGCTATTTGTGTTGATGAAAGCATCTTGCTCTGAAGTCCATGGACTGTTAGGCTCACCAGAGACCAGATTGACCAGAGTCGTTGGCTCATCTGACCATGATGAGATGGTCCATTTGTCTGTCCATACTGTAGTCACTGTGCAAGAAGAGAGGCAGAAGTGGCTCCAACTTTCTTGCCCAGCTCAGAAATTCAATTAAAATGAAACACTTATTGATTTTGCCATCAGCGTTTCAGGAGGATTCTTCTGCTCGCTCGCTCCAAGATAATCGGCCCCGTAGGAGAGCTGGTGCTGCATGGCCAGGGGGATGCAGCAAAAAGCAGTAGTGCATCTCCATTGCATGTGTGGAGTTGACCAAGACACACGACTTGGCATCTCCTGGGGATATCTGATGGTAATAGTGCCTTTGGACCATGGCAAATTTAGCCATTTCCCTCCCATAAAGGACCCTGTGGTGTGGTGGTGTCCTGTCCCCAAACCCCAGGTCAGGGAGGAGCCCAGTTGGTCAAAGCTTGAGGAATCTGGGGTTGTCCTCAGGTGTTTGTAGGCCAACAATGTCAGTACTGGGGTGGCTGTAGGACCTGGTTGAGCTACTCCAGCTGTGAATACTGGCAGCTGGGGAAAGAGGGGGGCTCTCCCTCTCCACCAGGAGAAATGCTGCTGTCACAGCAGCATGGTGCCCATTTCCAAGGCTGTGACATCTCACCAGAAGATGCTCATGGAGAAGGTAGTGATGAGGATCTCATTTGCACCTGACAGGCTGGGAAATAGGCACCTGCCAGCAGGAGAAATACCATATCTCACCCCAAAATTGTGTTTATTGTTGGTGGACAGCACTGGGAGCTGCTGTCAGGTGACACGATTGAGACCAAAAATCAAGGGATAGAGCTTGTCCCCATGGTTGGAACCACCTTTGCTTCATGCAGGCACTGTGAGAAGGTCTTATTTATAAAAAGCATCACTTGAGTGCATTAATATATTAGAATTATAATTTGCAAAATCAAGGAGCTTGTTCTTAAAGATGCATTTGGGTCCCCAGGCAATTCGTGTCAAATCCAGCCTTGGAGACAAGACTTGCATGAAGGTGACAGAGGGTTGGTACATCTAACAGGAGACATCTCGATTGAATTATAGTCTACTAAAATAAAATAAAAAAAGAATAAAAAAAATCTCAATATATTGCAAAAATCCTGCTGGTTTCACCAGGATCCTGTTTGGGGAAGAATGGTCCAGAGAGAATGGAAATGTTTTGTTTCATCTTTTCCTTTTCTTTTTTTTTTTAAACTAAAATACTTTATTTATTTATTCCCCTCACTTTGAAGCGTTTGGGTTTCAATTTGGTTTTTGAAATCCATAAGCTGACGTTTCAGAAAAGCTTTCGGAGAAGTCTTTCTCCAGAGAGACAGGGAAATCTGGATTTTATTTTTTTTTCTTTGATTTGTATTTCTTTGAGGACATCAGTGAAATCCAATTTTCGCATTCGCAGGGCGTGAGTTTCTGAACTTGGTGGTTATCTTCTTGGGATAAATGTTGTCCATTGTTAAAAAATAATAATAATAAATTGAAAAAACAAATAAACCTGAATTTCTTTTTAGAAAGAACGCAGGAGATTGCAGGTACCCCAAGGAATTTATAGCGATACAGGTCACCCTGCAAGGAGAAGGTGGAAAAATTCTCCCTGGAGAAAAGACAAACGTCTCCTGAGCTTTTTTTTTCTCTGCACCCAACCCTAAATACTCTTTTCTTTCTTTTTTTCTTTTTTTTTTTAAGATAAATCCACATTTTTTGGTTCATATTTAGTTGAGCTCCCAAGTGCATTTGCACCATCAAGAACAACTTTGACCCATCACGTCACCATCTAAAATTAAATAAAAGCTCATTTCTCCTCCTCTCCAAGGTCTTAACACCTGCTTTGATTTTTGATAGATTTAGAATTTATTGATATTTGTTGAGGGGCAGATGTTGAGGGGCAGATGTTGAGGGGCAGATGTTGAGGGGCAGATGTTGAGGGGCAGATGTTGAGGGGCAGATGTTGAGGGGCAGATGTTGAGGGGCTGTTTCCAAGGTGTGTATAAACTGGTGTTGCTCCTCAGCAATCAATGGGACCTGGGGGGATTTCCAGTAGCTGCTGCAGACACCCAGAACAGACCAAAATTGACTGATTTTTCTAATATTTTATATGGATTTTTACCCCCTGCTCCATAGCAGCGTGTGCAGGAATAGGGAGGGGAATTGGGTGTTTTCTTGCTTTGCCCAAAAATGTTGGTTCTAACACAACTTGGCCAACGTGGATGGATGTTGGATTAAGCTGTGCTTCTCCTAAGGGTACTGGGGTGTGGAGGATCCACTGGATTCCAGTAAAAATCAAGTTACTGGGATGTTTGAGGCTGAAATAAGACCCCGAATGATGCTATTTGGGGTAAAAAGGCTTTGAAATAGCTCTTTGGTGCCAGCAGTGGAAGGTAGACCCCAAAAATATCACCTCATTGCATGGCCAGGAGAGATGGGAGTTCCCAAACACAGCAGCAACTTTCATAAGAAAATAATAATAATAAAACAATATAAAAAAAGCTGAGCTCTTGCAACCTCAGCATAAATCCCGGGGCGAGCTGTTATGGGGTCTTGCAGCTTGGTGCTGAATTAAACAGCAGATCAATGTTATTTATTTTTATTATTATATTTTTTTCCTCCTCCTCAAGCAGAATTCATCGTGTTTTGTGGTGAAATCAATGCAAATCTCCATGAATAAAAGAATGGCATGGTGTAGAAAAACCAAGGGAGGACCAAAGCCATCCAAGGGCATATCGTGCCTGGAGGATGGAGTTTTGGGGACCAAGCATGATACTTGGCTCCAAAATTGCACCCTGATCTTGACTCATCCCTGGGGAATTGAGGCCAAACCCAGCAGATGGGATATATAGATATATTTTTTTTATTATTCTTTTTTTAAATTATTATTATTATTTTTAGATGAAACAGCTCTTGCAGCTTTCAACCCCAATTTCCTCCTTTTTAACCCCAAAATACTTAATGTGCTGCCTCTTGGGATGGAGTCGCAGGATGTTGGGCTCATTTTCAAGGATTCTCAGGAAGCATTGCATGATTTTGCCTGGAAATATCCAGAATAATGTGAATATTCATAAATATTGTGGTTTGCAAGTGGGCTTGTGTTGCCACCATGCATCAGAGGAAGTTGCCATGAAGTTGCAGAAAGGCTTGTTTTTAGGAAATCCACCCTGAATCCATGTGGGGAAAACTGGTTGTATGTGGTTTAGCTCCTGGGAAATAGTGGTATATTACATTTTTCCTATTTAAAAAATGCCCCAAAGTGCCAAAATATTCCAATGAGGGTTGGACATATTGGGATTTTGAGTCAGATCAAGATTGAGGATGGAGTCTGTTGTGATGTCCTGCCCGGTGCTCATTCAACTGAATCTTCTGAGACTTGTTAAAAATTTAAACTGTATATATATGTGTATATATATTTTTTTTTTATTTTTTTTTTTAAGTATTTTTAATTTGGAAAGGCACTTGTAGGTTTTGACTCATGCCCAGCAAGATATTGTCTTCCCTGAGAGATAGTGATTGGAAGCAAAAGGCAACATCTTGCTGAAAGTGGAGCTAAAAGGTAGCAGGTGCCAATGGAAACGTGGGAAATGAGGATGGAGAGGGGCTGCTCCCATCCCACCACCTCCTCCCGCGCCCCAGCAGCCGCTCAGCCCTCGTCTCCTCCTTATTCATCATGATTAAACCTCGAAATTGGCCAAAGACAGGGGAAAAAGGTGCCAATTAGAAGCTTTATTTCAGCTATCCGTCTTCCTTTCACGCCCTCGGCTCGTTGAAGAGGGACCGGGTGGCAAATGAAGAAAGACTTAAACATCCCCAAATGACTTCCCAAATGTTTAAATAAGATTTCCATCAGTCTTTCCCCTTTTTGACCAGGCAGGTTTCAGCAGGTTGGAAATGGGATGATTTACAACCTACAGTTGCCTTAATGGGCTTAGCATAGCCCAGGCAGCTGCGGGGAGGAGGAAGAGGAGGAGAGCAGGGGTGGTGAAGGCTGAAGGTCAAGGTTTTTTTGGGGAAAAAAAATTAAAAATCCATGTAAGGATTTAATTTTATTTTATTTCTTAAATTTAGGGGTTTTTTCCTTGGAAAAATTAAAAAAAAAGATGGGGAGAAGGGAAGCATGAATTGCTTAAAGCCACAGTGAAAAGCACTGATTGAACCGATGGTTTTTTAAAAGCTTTCAGTATTCAAACTTTCTCAAGATCATTTTTTTAATATCTATAGAGAGAGAGTTATATTTCCCTCTGGATTCAGCGCAGAAGCATTTATCGACATCCTGCAGAGAAACTGCTCCCCTGGTCCCATCTTCCCAAAGCAAAGCTGGGCTTTAGGAAGCAGAAACCAGCAGCATTTTGTGACACAGGGACATATTTAACCCCAAATTTGGATTAAACTCAACATTTACACCACTCAATTAGTTTCTCTCTACCACCTACATGGTTTTTTCCTCCTTTTTTTTTTTTTATTATCCTATTAAATACAAGATTGAATATCTATTAATGAGATTTGCCAGGGCTGACTGTGTTTGAACCCCCTCCTTTCCTTAATGCTTTGCTTTAAAATGTGACTTTTTACCCCAAATTGCCACCCAATAGCAACTTTTCTTGCTTTTCCATCACCAGAAATAATATATAAAAGGAGATATTGGGGGAAAATTGGGGAAATTACTTGATGGTGGGTGACTACAACCACCCCTGAGGTCTTAGTGATGGGGGAAAACTGGGAATTTGCAGAAAGATGGGATTTTTTTTAAAAAAAGAAGGATTTCTTCATCTCTACCAACCCCTTTTGCCCGTTGTGCTTGTGGAGCAATGAAAGGAGAGCAAATCCTTTGGTGACAATTCCCGAGTCAGGATCATCAGTAACAGGAGCAAAAGTACTCGGAATAAATCTTGTTGGGGAATTAAAGCAGCTTTGGAAGAGACAGGAAGGGTCGGGGAGGGGGAGAAAAAGACCATTTACAGATTTTAACCTTAAATTAATAAAACTTAAAGAAGTGCCAAGAGAGGGTTGAGATAAATGCCATTGTTCTGCCCGGGATGAAGGCACGCACTGCAGAGCCATATTTGAGTGTATCCCTGCGGATTTAGTTCATCTCAGCCCAGATTGATGCAAAATTTAACTTCAAAGCTTTCCCCAGCATCCTCCTCCCATCTCCTCTTACCCTTTCCCAAGGCCAAATGTATCTTTTTTTCTCCCCAAATCCTTCATTTTTCTCCTCAAATTCACCCATTCTCTCTCATGGCCTCTGTACCAACTTGTATGCCAATGTTGGGGTGGTTTTGGGCTTGGAGCAAGGCCTTTTTGGGTTCAGAAAGAGGTTTTTTTGGGTTTGGAGAGCAGCTTTTTGGTTCTGGAAGCAGAATGTGAGAAGGATGGGGATGTTCTGGGTGGGGTTTTTTTCTGTGGTCATCATCAGGTTCAGCTACTGAGCAGGGTGGGCATTGTAACCACACTGTGGGGAGCAGAAAGGCAGTTGATCCCAGGCTTGTGGATTTTTGGGGGGCTGCTCCTTATCTGGTCCATAGCTGTGACATCCTGGGGGACTTTTTTTAGGAGCTGGGCTGAATTTAAGGAGAGTGTGGACACCGTTTCTCTTCCCCCAGGGAGTTTTAGCTGCACGTGGGTGTAGGGGGTGGATGGATCCATCACCAGGTTGTAGTGGGATTGGTTCCTCTTGGTTCCTCATCTCTTTACCTTATTTATAGGCAGCCTACGGGGGCTGGAAAAAAATCTCAATCTCGTGGGGTTATATAAAACTTTTCATGCCAAAGTGCTTGAGAAGGTGGGAACAACTTCACCCACCAGCAGAAAGGAATTGCTGCTGGAGTGGGAAGCTCCTCAGTGAGCAGCTGGGATGTTGCACACAAGCGTTTTTGGGGACATTTCTGCTAATTTAGTGTGTGTTGTGGTGTCAGGTTGGCTTTCCCTGGGTGGGATGATCCCTCTAGATCTGTCCTCATTAAAGCCAGGGGAAGGGGTTGCTGCTGTTAAAAAGCAGGAAGGGATAAGTTTTTTGGGGAAACTTGGTGGGTTTTTTGGTTTTTACAAGAGCAAAGCAACTAATTTGTGCTGGGGTGGTGACAGGGCTTGTGCTGCTGTAAATTTGGGACCACTGAAGACAAGATCTTCTCCCTCCTTTAATTAACCTGAGCAAAATTGAGAGCAAGTGGTGCAGGGGAGAGACGTCCTGCTGAGTCAGCATCCTCAGGAGATGTGGTTTGGGTTCTCTGGGTTTCTAGGCTTTGATTTTTATTGTGATTATTGGTGTTGAGCCCTTGGCACTGATGATGCTCTGTCAGGAGTAAAGGGCAGCGATGCAGACCCAGAGGGGAGATGGGACGCTGATCACCGATGCCTTCATCACATGGATGAGGGTGCAGAGAACTGCAGGAACGGGAAGATTTCCAAGTATGGAGAAATGATATTAACCCACTGGGGGGCTTGAGTGTGTTATTTGGAGATGAGGGATCGATGGGCTCTGATCCTAAACGGAGCATTAATGCATTAGCAGCAGTTCTGCGGAGAAGCGGTGACCGTTTCCTAACGTGATTTCCCAAGGCTGTGGCCAGCAGCCAGCGGGTACCAGCACTGCTCCTCATCCTGATCACACCCCATCCCTGCCTGCTTGCAAGTTCCCCAAGACCAAATTCCCCTCTAATTCCATATTTTCCTGCAGTTTAAAAAGCATTTCTTTAGCTTTTAGAGGTTTCCAGTGTGCAGTTGGGTTTTTTTCATCCCTTTGGTGTTGGGATCATAGAATGGTTTGGATTGGAAGGGACCTTAAAGATCATCCAGTTCCAACCCCCCTGCCAGCAGCAGGGACACCTTCCACTAGACCACGTTGCTCAAAGCCTCATCCAACCTGGCCTTCAACACTTCCAGGGAGGAGCATCCACAACTTCCTTGGGCAACCTTGGATGCGTGTAAAAAGGTGTTTACTTAAAATATTTCCTCTTCTCATAAATCAGATCGGTGTGTTCCCACCCAAGCAATGCCGAGCTAATTACAGAATTACTGCCTGGTGGATTGAAAAAAACCAAAACCCCCCCCCCCCCCCCCCGAAAACACCACATTCAAAATCCAAAACAATTTCTAGCTGAGGAATTCATTTGGCAAATGTTTGACTTGGGCACTGTCAACCTCCTCTTTCCTTCTTGATGTCAAATCTGGCACTGGCTAAAAGGACTTTGAGTAATTTCATATTAATCAATCTCTTTTTAAGAGGAGCTCAAAGGACGTTCAAGGCCAAGGATGGAAATGAAGGCACGGGGCCAAATTAATCCCCGGCGCAACGTTACGGACTCCAGCGAAGGCAGGCAGTGAGGAATTGGAGTTGTAGGGAGGAGTTGGGGTTTCCAAATTTCCTGCAGCAGGGTTTGCATGGAAATATTTCCAGGGCAAGCAGAGGAGTAGAAACCCAGAGTGATGCTCCTCTCGACTGCAGGTACCCAGGTTTTAGTGATGCTGGTGCGAGCAACATCCCGTTTAATGATGGTTTTAATTGGGGTGATGGCATCTCTCTTGCAGGGAGGCACAGCCCGAGCTGGTGAAGGATGGAGAGGGTGAAATGAAGCTGAAATAGCAAAAAGGATGATAAATTGGGGAAATAAAAGGTCAAAGCTGGTGGCACGTGTGCTTTGGGCAGGAGGCAGCATGAAAACCCCGCTGCAAGGGATCCCTGTGCATGGGACGCTGTTGCAGAGGTTTTGGGGGGACATAGAGAGGGATGGGGAACACCTTTGTTCCCTGGAAAAGTGGGGTTTGCAACATCACAACCCCCACTTTCACACTGCTGCTTGTAACCACCTCAAACAGCTTTTGGTCCCAACATGGGACTGAGGAGAGTTGAGTTGCAAAGCGAGTATGGAAATGTGGAGTGATCCTGAGTCACAGGGAAACGGGGCAAGCTCGCAGCGTGCCGGGGTACACGGTGTGTGTGTGGGGGGAGAGCAGCTAAATCGAGCTGCTGGGTGAGTCACAGCATGAGGGATTTGCTCAGCTGCCTTGGAGAAGTTTGCTTTCTCCAGGTTACCAAAGCTCAAGCGGAGAAGAAAGGTCACCAGCGATCTCCAAATGGAGATGTACAAAAGGATGGGTTTGCCCTGGCTGTGCTTCCAGCCTGTGCAGCTGTGGGTTGGTTATTTCTGGGGTTTGGGAGATATTTTTTTTTCTTTCTTTCTTTCTTTCTATATTTTACTTTATTGTGAAGTTTCTCAGAGCTGGAGATGAGTCATGATGGGCCGTTTAGCAGATGTGGCCAAGGATACAACCACAACCTTCAGCATCAGCCCAAATTACCCCCAAACTTTAAAAACCTGCTTTTAGGTGAAATCCTCACTACAATATTACTACAAGATGAAGCATCTCAACTAGGTGAGATGGAGAAACCCAAAGTTTGATGCACCACATGGGGCGAAAGCAGGATCAAAGAGAGAAGAGAGGAGTTTCTACTGGATATTTGATTTTTCTTGGCAATGCCATCACCCAGCCCTTACTTCTCCCCGAGGAGGAAGGGAGCAGTTCTCCAAAACCAAGGAAAACAGTCCTCTTTTATGCCCAACCCTTTCTTTTCCTTGGCTGCTGGAGGATTTACCAATTAAACAGTTGTTTAGGGCTCTAAAACCACTAATCAGATCTGCCAAAAGCTTTAATGAGAGCTTTTCACTTCCCTTCCTCTTTGGTTTTATTATTTTATCTTTTTTTTTTTTGTTTTCCTTTGGCGTGTTTAAAGCTTCATTAAAGATTCACAAAGGATGGCAATGAGTTTCTCAAGCCACGTTCTTCTCCCCAAAATAATTGCACCGGCAGCTCTTACCCAGCCTTTGCTGTCGCTGTTCGCTAACCTGCCCACTGCTATACTGGTGGGAACTGGGGTTGGGATCCATCTCCCTGGGAAGCGTTTTTATCTTTTATTCCCTTTCTCTTTTTTTGCTTTTGTGCATTTTGGGTCATTTCCCTTCTTTTCTCTTTGCTATTGTGTGTGCAAAGGCTGTAGCAAGCCCTTCAGATAAGGGAGCACGTTGGGTCATCTCCATCCTTGACCTCCAAATTCCTCTTGGACTTTTTGCTGCTCTCATTCCAGCTCCTCTCGCTGTTTTCAACCTTGGAAACTAAACTTCTCCCCAAAGAGCGTGAGCCCTTCAAGGGTAGCAGATGGCTGATGAGGAAGAAAGTCGTGGGCAGAAGGATGCAAATGATCTTGGATGTCTTTGCAATATTCATCACGTCAAAGCTGTGCTGCTGGGGAAATGCATCATCCAGCTTGGCTTGTTGCAGGTTCTTCCCCTCAATCATCCAGGTTTTGGGGTATTTAATGAGTATTTTATGCTTTTGCAGCATTTCTCATGTCAACTGCTATCACATCATGTGCTAACGAAATATTAAACTCTGCAAAAAGTGTTTTGTAACATCACCCAGACTTTTCTGGAGATGCTGCTCCAAACAGAACCCCACTCCCTGCGTCCGTGGGCAGTTTTGCAATGATATCTTCTCCATCAGCTAGAATAAAACTACAAATTTCATGATGTCAGAATTTCTCCTGGGATTGAAATTCCATGTTTTGACCAGCTGTAATTATTGGATGTCACCATGCGCTGCTTTTGCTATTCGAACGTGTAGGTGTTTCGAAGATCTCAAGAAAACAACAAGTTCCAGTGGAGGTTTGGCTTTCAAAATTTGGGTTTTTTTGCAGCAAAAATGGAATCTGCCTGTGTCTTGCTAAAAGAAACTCTTGCTTTTAGACCCACTGCTAACTCTAAGTGCAGTGCTGAGTGGATGTATTTTAAAATTGAAGGGAAAAAAACCCTAATACCATATGCAAAAAATGCTGGGGGGTTTCTCAAAGCTACTTATCAACTGCAAAACTTCACCAGCACTCTTCAAAACTGCAAACCTCTGCTCTCGGATGAGCCTATTGCACATTTAATTCTCTCTGCACAGATCTCCTCTGCGTTGCTTAGGCAGCTTAAGACACTTTAATGTGTGCAGCAAAGGCTGGTGGTGACACATGTAATTAAGTCTTGCAGAACACCCTTCAACAGTAGAGATCAAAGCAATTTGCAAAATAAATGTGCGTCATTATCTCGACTTTACAGGGAAACTGAGGCTTAAAGAGGGGAAATCTCCCAACAGACAAAGGAGGGAGGCAAGGAGGGGAAAACAGGATTCCCAAATCTCTCCTCTGCTGATGAAGCGAAACTGCCGAGCGCTAAAATTGTCGGTGAACGTCTTTGGTAGCCTACAAATGACGAAGGCTCTGACGGGGGAATAATATGGTTTGAAAGAAGAAACAGATTGAGATGCAAACGGATTCTCCCCCCCCCTAAAAAAATGACAACTTGAAAAAAGGGACTTGACTTGCTGCGTGGGAAGCTATTTTAAGGAGAAAAGTCAGGATTTTGCTGTGTTGATCCAAGGAGCCCTGTCCTGCATGAACAAAGTCTGTGTCTGGTTTTCCTGTTGTGAATTGGGATCACCCAAACTGTTTGTGTCCCGTAGGCTCTACCTCACCCCAAAACTTACTGCCTTGGTATCGCAGCTCCATAGACCACATCTCCAAGATAACATGGATATTTAGGATGTATCCACGTGCTGACTTGTTCATGGCTTTCCATGTGTAGGCCAAGTAAGAGTGGACCAAGCGAGGAGTGTCCCTCAGGTCCCCATTTCTTGTCCCTTTGTGGTGGTCATTTGCTCCAGACAATATTTCTTATTCTTAGTCCTCATTGAGCAGAGCTGGATGCTCCACTTGCTTACCCAAAGCTCTTTGTTTCTTTATTTCCAGAAGCTCTCAAGATAGTACCCCCGTGCTGTCTTTGTCGTAATTAAATTTTGCTTTGCAACCACCAAAAAAAAAAAAAAGCCTCCTGACAACCAGTGAAAAATAATTAGCAGCACATTGTGTCATTAAACACTAGACTTTAATTAAATTGCATAGAGATAACTGCCTCTAACGACTGGAATTCTGGAACCTCAAGACAACGAGGCACTCAGCAGAATGGAGTAAAAGACCTTATAAAATAGATAGGAGTCAAGTCCCTTCCTCTGGCTGATGAAGCACCTGCCTAAGTAGGGCATCACAATGCGTTTGAAAATAGCTTCTTATCCCTTGTTCTCCTCTGCTTTTCATCTCTTTGGTGCTAATGGGTGTTTGCCAGGGTTGGGTTTCATTCTGGGAGGAGATGCTGCTCTTCTCCTGTTGGTCTCCCCGTGTTTGACAACTTCTTTTTCATTTTTGTGCCTTGGGAAAAGAAGTTTCCCTTGGGATTTGGGGTGGCTGGGCCTGGACCAACCATGAAAACATCTCAGTGGAGGCCACCTATAAAATTACAAGCTCACCCAAGTAGCAGCTTTAGTGGGTTGTCTACAGGGAGAACTTCTTGGACCATCTAGGTTACTGTGTCCCATTGCTCGTCCATGGACTTGAGCTTCTCTAGAGGGTTTGGAAATCTTAAACAGACCCATCTTCAAGGTCTTTTTGGGTCTGCCCATATCTCCAAGCTGATTTCAAGACCCGCATTGACTTTACTACCTAGCTACAAGTCTCTCTGGTGTATGTAGGTTGACTTTGCACCACTCATGAACTTCTTGGGGTGTCTGTGCACGTTTAGTAGGTAAAAAGGTGATGGTTGGCTTAATGTTGAGGGGGGAGAAGGTGCTCCTAGGTTTGCACTTGCTTTTTGAGCTGAGAAGTGTTCCATTTTTTCTAGTGTTATTGCCTTGCCCTAAATACAATCACAATCCCTTTGTTGTTGGCCCACCCTGACGTTTTATGCTGACTTCTCCCAACGCGGGCGCAAAGCAGAAACCTTCTTCTGTGTGAAAATTTAATTACTGCTTTCTCGCATCTCGCTGCCAGACCTATAAAAAGAGGCTTATCGGGAGCGATAAGCCCAGCGTCCTCGCGAATCACACCGTAACTCATGCACGGAGCTGAAATGCAAAGGGGCAGCTCCTTTCATGGCTTGTTTCCAATCGTCTTCTCCTGGCAGTGTTACAGCCAAGCACTTTGATGCAAATACCCAAGGTTTTGAGTTTGTGTGGTTTTTGTTGGTATTTTTTTTTCCTTTTTAAAGAAAGTAAATATCATTAAAATTCAATTGCTTCCCTCTTGCTTTTTGCTCTGTCTTTCATCCTCACCTCTTCCAGCCATTGCAATA
Organism: Antrostomus carolinensis; assembly: GCF_000700745.2. Taxonomy (NCBI): domain Eukaryota; kingdom Metazoa; phylum Chordata; class Aves; order Caprimulgiformes; family Caprimulgidae; genus Antrostomus; species Antrostomus carolinensis. The sequence continues at coordinate 4,581 of NW_010300206.1, read as the reverse complement.
TTCCCCTCCCCCTCCTACTTCTTTAGCTGGAAATCCTCTTGGGAGAAGGTTTATTTTGAAGGGATCCCATTGCTGGTGTAAAGGAGCAGAAAGGATCCAAGTCAGACATTGCTGGTGACTCTTTGCTCGCCATTGTGTTGGAATATTCCCAAAAACTGTCCCTTTGCAAGCAGATGTCTAGCCAAATCTCCAAAGAACTCGTAAATAGAGAAAACAAAAGGAAGGTGAGATGCTTCCGTGGTGAAAGTGAGTTTTCTGCAAATTCCTCAAGGTGCTTTTCCTCTTGTAAAACTGCCCGTTATGGACCAAGGTCGGGTCTCCGAAGAAAATAGTCGTGTGCTGGGCAAGGCTGTGGATGTGCCCAGAATTGAGATAGGTGCACAATGCTCACTGTGAAACTCCTCAAGGAGGGCAAGGTCTCCTCTAGAAAGCTTGAAAAAAAACCCTTAAAAAGCAGAATTCTCTCTCCAAGCTCGAGGTGAGGGGTTACACTCATGTGAAGCAACTGGCTCCCAGCCCCTCTTGGCTTCTTTCCTCGCGCGAGCTGGGTCGTGATCTTTCCCTTTTGTCTCCTGGTTGCTTCACGGCAGGTTGCAGTGGTTGGCTTTGATTTATTATTGCTGGGATTACTCAAAAGTGTCGGGGAATGTGATGCTCTGATTCACATTTCACCGAGGCCAACAGAGGAGTGAAAGTTCTGAGCTGCGCCAAAATTATTATTTATTATAGTTTTTAATTTTTTAAAATAAAAAAATCACTTTTTTTTCTTGTTTTCTGCAAAAAGGAGGGAAAAAAAAAAGATACCGTTTGTTCCTCTGATTGGTGGGGAGATGCACGGGACCTGGCTGCTCTTCTGCATCATTTAAGGTCAACTCTACACATTTTTAGTTCCAATATTTGGCTGCCAGCACCACAGCTTGAGCTGATGCTGAGTTGTGCAGCCAATAAACCAAACCCCTCAAGTCTTGACAAGCACTACTGTTTCTTTCTTGAAAAGTCTGTCTCTTTTTCGAGGTCATTTTTGGTCTCCTCACCACGTGTAATGCAAACTGTGGCTTCTTCCAAATCCCTGATGCACGGACATATTTCCATCCCCACGCAAAGCATCACTGCCTCTATGATTTTCTAGAGGTTTTGGGGTTTTTTTTGTTGGTGGTGGTGGGTTTTTTTTAGGATCTGCTTCTGTAGAAGCAATCTGTCAGGAGCACAGCCGCACAGGTCTGCTCTCCAGTGCCGGCAGGGACGGGCAGGAGCTGGCTGCAGGCAGCGATGGGCCATCTGGCAGGGGTTTGTGTGCAGGCAGGTAGCTGGCAAGGAGAAGGTTTGGTGCTTTCAAAGAAAAGGGGAGTAAAAAGACATTTGGATCACGCTTGGAAAGTTTGTGGGCTGGAAAGTCCAGCGTTTGTGTTGAGTTGGTGGAAGCAAGTTGTGCCCAGGGCAGTTGAGATTGGATGTGAGGAAGAATTTCTTTGCTGAAAGGGTTCTGAGGCATTGGAAGGGGTTGGCCAGGGCAGGGGTGGAGTCCCCATCCCTGGAGGGATTGAAGAGTCGTGTAGACATAGTGCTGAGGGACATGGGTTAGTCGGGGACTTGTCAGTGTTGGGTTCATGGTTGGATTTGATGATCTTGAAGTTCTTTTCCAATTGAGGTCATTCTGGGATTCTATGAAGCATTTTGCTACAGCCCTTGCCCAAATCTAGCGATTTAGAGGGCAAAAATACCAAGCACGATAACTAGTTTCAATGTTGTATGGGAAGTTGTGGCTGCTCCTCCCTGGAAGTGTTGAAGGCCAGGTTGGATGAGGCTTTGAGCAACCTGGTCTAGTGGAAGGTGTCCCTGCTGATGGCAGGGGGGTTGGAACCAGATGATCTTTAAGGTCCCTTCCAACCCAAACCAGTCTGGGATTCCATGACCTTGTAAATTAATGGTCTGACTTCAAATCTGAGCTGCAATCCTATTCCTGTCTTCTGGCTGGGTGGCAATTTTCCTTGGGTTTAGGAGGTTTGGGGTGAAAAATAGAGGAAAACCATAGTGTGCTTGAGAACATGAAGTCATAGGACACCTCCAGGTATTTGCCTACTTGTTCCCATCTCGAGGTTTGCTCAGTGTTGTATTTAATGTGGCTAACCTGGGGAGAAAATAGCAGTTTATTCCTTGAGGGAAGCATTTATAAAGTCAGCCTGCTTTGGAAAAAAATGATCTCTGAAGAGTGATTGTGAAGACTGGACTTATTTATCCAAGAGGAGAGCCTGGTAGGAAGGGTATTATGGACCTGGGAAATAGAGAATAGGGTGAAAATGAGAAATCAGGTACTGGTGGGTCCTGGAAGAGGCGTCAGGGCCTGAGAAATGCTGTAAAAACCCAATGGGGAAAACTTGACTTGATAAAAGGAAAATTTCACTCATCTGATCTGTAATGAGACTCCGTGCTGTGGTTTTAGCTGTTTTCTCTTCCAGTTTCCTTAAATTTTGACTGGTGAGTACTATGGTGTGGTGTATTGAGTTTATTTTTCAATGAGAAAAGCTTCCCTGCCGCCGTCAGATGCGTTTCTTTACCTTGTTTCCATGCAAACTTCAGCTCTGGTTTATTCTGCTCTTCTCCAGGTACTTGGTGGTGGATGGATTTAATACTTAACTACAGCCTATTCTCGTACCTTACCTGCCCGAGGAGATGCGGGGAGTGATTTGCATATTTATTAAATATCTTTTAGTAGGATACACAAGCCGCATTGCTACATCTCGCTCGCGATGCTGGGAGGTGAAGCAGAGATGGGAGGGGAAAACCCATCACAGAAGAGAAAGTTAAAAAAATATTGAAGGTAGAATAAGCAGAGGTGCTCGAGGAGTCAGGATCTTGATTTTTCTCCATGATTTCCCCCTTTTTGTTAAACCTTGAGTAGCAAAACCATCCTGGTTCTTCTAAAGGAATCATCTGGAGTCGGAGCAGGTGTAGACAGGCGGTATGGGGAGCACTCGGGGTGGTGTTTTTAAGCTCTAAAGATCTGTGCTGTGCTCAAAAGATGTTGCTTAACGTGGTTTTAATGAAGAAGGAGAGCACCTGCGGTGATGGGATGCTCTCGGAGATCAGAGCATGATTCATCTCGCTGAATTTTTGACGCTTGCTTTGCATCTGAGCTCATCCTCCGGCTGCTTTTACATCTGCCACGGGTAAAGGCGATGGGCAGCCCTGAGGGTAGGAGGATGAGGGGATTTTTTTTTTTCCCAAATTTGGCAGTAATTCCTATTTTTTTTTGTAGCAGCAGTGAACTACTGAGTTCTCTTGGCTTTGCCCAAAAAAGCTTACTTTTATTTTCATTTTTACTTTGGTTTCAGTAAGCAATGAGCCATCCAATGAAGCCTTCTTCACTGTGAGGGTGGTCAGACACTGGAACAGGTTGCCCAAGGAAGTTGTAGATGCCCCCTCCCTGGAAGTGTTGAAGACCAGGTTGGACGAGGTTTTGAGCAACCTGGTCTAGTGGAAGGTGTCCCTGCTGCTGGCAGGGGGGTTGGAACTAGATGAGCTTGAAGGTCCCTTCCAACCCAAACCATTCTATGATTCCATGATCCCATCAGGTATTTAGTGGATCCAGAGCAGGATTATTGCAAACCTTGTTTTAATCCATTACCCTTAAGGGAAAATATGACTGTTCCTTTTCCCTCCTTGTGCCCAAAACCTGAAATTTGGGGGCAGCTTGGTCAGTCATCTCAAAACCTCAATTTTCACATTTTGGAGCCAAAAAGCATCCTTTCCTTTTCCCCCACCAGTAAGAAGGCATGCACCAAAGCGATACTACAAGCCCCAACGTGGGCTCGTCTTGCTCACCTAGATGTCAAGGAATTGACCTATATGTCTTTGAATTGGGTCAAAATTGAGGTGTTTTTGCTCTCCTGCTTGCAATAGAGCTTGCTAACCCTGCTGCAGGGAGAGCTTGCATAATTCACCTTTCTTCTAAGGCAGAAAGCAAATATATTGCTGCTGGGAGGGGGAAAAAAAAAGGAAAGGAAAAAGAAAAAAAGGAAAGGAAAAAGAAAAAAGGAAAGGAAAAAGAAAGGAAACCAACAAGCAAATCTCATTTACACCTGTGGGAAGGAACCTCAAATATGTTTAAATAAATGGAAAATTTGGCTGAAAACTTCCCCGGTGCCCAAATTTCACCTGTTTGCATCGGCACATGTTGCTTGTTGTTTTGGTATTTCTTGCTGGGTGATGGTCAGTGCTTAAAGTTGACATCTAAAGCAGAAAATGCACACTCTCTTCTGAGATGGATGGATGCTCCTCGCTCCACGAAACATCTTCTATGCCCAAGGTGATACAGACATTGTAAGAGCTCCCTTGACAATATGTAAAAAATTTATAGTTGCTTCAAACCGTCAGATTTACGGGCTGGGGAGATAGAACTGCGTGAAAGCAAAGTGAGAGCAGGGATGGTGGAAGCGAGTGAGGAGGCTGAAGGTCTGGATGATGCAGCTGGTGTAGGTCTGTCCTGGTGGTGTTAATACAGAGGGTGAGCCAGGGGCTGTAAGTTCAACATGAGCTGCAACGTGCACTCACATCACAGAGGCCAATAACCGTGTCCTGGGC
>NW_010300205.1:32870-45384 GCF_000700745.2 Antrostomus carolinensis | reverse complement strand
TTTCCCTTTTTTCTTTTTTTTCCTTTTTTTTTTTCAATTTTTTCAATTTTTTTCCATTTTTTTTCATTTTTTTTCCATTTTTTTCCTTTTTTAAAAATTTTTTTCAATTTTTTTCCAACCTTTTTTTCCTTTTTTTCCTTTTTTTCCTTTTTTTCCTTTTTTTCCTTTTTTTCCTTTTTTTCCTTTTTTTCCTTTTTTTCCTTTTTTTCCTTTTTTTCCTTTTTTTCCTTTTTTTCCTTTTTTTCCTTTTTTTCCTTTTTTTCCTTTTTTTCCTTTTTTTCCTTTTTTTCCTTTTTTTCCTTTTTTTCCTTTTTTTCCTTTTTTTCCTTTTTTTCCTTTTTTTCCTTTTTTTCCTTTTTTTCCTTTTTTTCCTTTTTTTCCTTTTTTTCCTTTTTTTCCTTTTTTTCCTTTTTTTCCTTTTTTTCCTTTTTTTCCTTTTTTTCCTTTTTTTCCTTTTTTTCCTTTTTTTCCTTTTTTTCCTTTTTCTTTTTTTTTTTCTTTTCCTGAGAAACCCTTGCAAGTGTTCCTGCCCTGTGCTGGGCTCTTGTTGCAGAAGCTGGCTGTGCACAGCTGCCAGATGCCCTGCATGGACCAGCCCAGCCTCTGAGGTGGCTGCTCCCTTGCAGAGCCCCACAGTCTGGTTTACATTATGGGTGAAGTTTTTAGCAAATTATTGCTCCTTTCTGCTCTGTTGCCATCAAAGAATGGGCAGAGTCCACCCAGCAGTCTGAGGACAGATCTTTTTTTTGGAATCAAGCACAGATTTGTGTTTTTCTGGTTGGTTTGTTAACACACACTTGGCTCTTATCAGGCAGCTGCTCTGCATCATTTGCCTGACACCTCTGTTGGGGGATTGATTGCCATCAGCTTGGGCTGTGGGACATGGTTCCACCCAAAGAGATATTCCAGAGGAGCCTTTGGGGGTTTGGTGTTGCTGAGCCCCATCAGGGCAATGCCTGAGGTGTGCTCAGGTGGCCTTTTTGAAAAGAAATTTGGGAGCAGGGTGAGAGCTGCCACAGCTGGGGATGCTCAGCTCACCCCTCTGCTCAGAGCAGCTCCATCAGGATCCACCCCAAGTCTGGGGTTGGATGTTACATGCAGGGCTATGGTTTTCAGGCAGATAGATTTTGAGGATCCTGCAGTTGCCCTCCTCTCTAAAATGAAATAGTTTTCCAGCCGAACAAGGAGAGCCTGGTTCTGAGGCCGTGCAGGATGGCAGCAGCAAATGCAGTAGAGGAGAGAGAGAACCAAACCAGAAGATGGTTTCCCACTAAACTCTTGAAAACTTAGTGGCAGTGAATTGTACTCCATAAAATTTCTATACCTAGCTGTCTCCAGACATGGGGTAATACATATGTAGAGATGGAAGTGGCCATGCCTGGGTTCAGAGTCCTCTTGCTTCTTGTGCTGCACCACGTGTAGGGTTTGGTCTGCAAAGGGAAGTCAAATGAAAATGCTCTGCAATATCTTTAGTTACACAGGTGCCTCCTGCTGTGCTTGAACTCCAGAGCTGTCCCAGATGGGAGCTGCCACTGACAATAGTCAGTTCTCTGTGATAAATACACCAGTGAAACCCATCATTTAAAGTAGTTATTCATCCAGAAATACAACTTAATGGCTAAATAAATCCCCATGTCTTGCTTATCTTTTACCTATGACATCTTACTGTCTTTTTGGAGAAGACTATACATCAGGTGATGCTTGTGTGCAGAAAGCTGTGGTCTCTGCCTGGCTGCCAGCCTTGGTTGGGATAAAAGTGCCACCAAGGCTGATTTTTGAGGTGGCAGCAGCCCTGGGGAGGTTAAAGCAGCCCCCCAGCTACCTGCCACCGCAGAGCAGGGGGGACCTGCCCTGCCAGAGGTGCTTCTGTTTGCAAAAAGGTATGAGCTGAGTTACCAAGGTTGGAGGTATTTAAAACTTAAACTGTGATCTCAGTGAATGTCATGTGTGAATGGTTTCCTTGTTAAATCTGGGGTATTTCTTAGGACTTGCTTTGGAGCTTTGCTTTTTTTAGTGATTTTGAAAATAAGAAAAAAAAAAAGGTTGTATTGATTTACCCTGAAAATCTGTTTAAAAGACTTTTATCCCTTGTGGGGCAGCCAAGTAAGTTAAGTTTCCCTTTTTTCAATTATTCATTGCTTCTAATTTTAAAGCAAATATGCAGAGGCATAGCATGACAAGTATAAATTATTTTCAAAGTTAAAATAATCTTGCAAACATTAAAAAAAAAATCATGCCTTATCAACATAACTGTTTTGTGCTTGTAAGAGAACTGTAGAAGCTATTTGATTTTTTTTTTTTTTAATTAAGGAAAAAACCTATCACTTAGTAATGAAAAAGTAGTTTTTTGCATGCAGTCAAGGGGGGATTTGTGTTGGACAATACTGAAATAGCTTTTAAAAAAAAAAAACCCAAAGAGGTAGAGAAAATTATTAGCAAGGGATTGTTAATAATCATGTTCATGCTGATTTATTTTTAAGTGGAGGGCTGTTCCTCTGCACAGCAATCCCATTCCAGTGACACCATCCATACCATATATAGTTAAATATAAAGCTGTCGTGATTTTAATGATCTTAATGCTTAAATACTACATCTCCTAGTAGGATCATTTCCAATGCTGTGTCATGATGAAGACTGATGCAGTTTTGGGGTCTCACCAGGGATCCCAGAGGTCAGGAGGAACCTCCCACCAGGGACTTGTCCGGGCTCACAGCCATTGCAGTTGGTGTGTGAGCAGGATAATTCCTCCTGTGACCCATTTCGTATGTAGAGTTTGTCTCTTCACAGATATTTAAATGCTGTTGTTTGGAAGGGTAAACAATTCTGTAGCAGAGGTGGTGTTGGATGGAATAGAAACTGGGGTTTTTATAAGAGCTTCTGGTCCTTCTGTACTGAAAACTTTTGGGAGGTTGGAGGGAGTAGCAGTAATTGGGGACGAGGTGACATCCCAGAGCATTTCTCTTGTACTCAGTTCATTCACAGTTGGCACCAGTGGTTCTCAGCTGCTGTTCAGAGGACTCACATTTCATTTCTCAGTCCCTCTTCTCTCCTTTTCCTTCTGCTGGGAAGCTCAGAGGAGCCACAGCAACCTGGCCGCCTTTCTCCACTTTCCTTGTGACGGGTCTGGCAGGATGTGCTTGGCCACAGCTTTTGCCAGAGCTTTCTTCTCACACAAAAATGCGCTAAGGAACCGCATTGCCAGCAGACACTGTCCCACTGGAGAAGATTTACAGCGTAGCCTATAGGAAAGGATGGTCCCTGCTCCCTGGCTGAGCTGCAAACCATGCCGCCTAATGACCCAGGGCCCTTCGCAGGGATACTAAAATATTGTCGTGCTCTTTTGTTCTGACACTTTCCTCCTTTTCAAATGTAAGATTTTACCATATTTTTTTTTTTCTCGAAACCACAGAGGCAGAGATTGAAGGCAGCCCTTTGAATTTGTTAAAATTTGACTGCAGGGTTCCTTCCGACCCCTGTGCTAATTTTTAGCAGAGCAGGAAACATTAAAAATAACCATGAGAGAAGATTTCCCAACTCAGAAGGATTGTCCTCTTAATAATCTCTGGCTTCATTTTCACTAGATATTTTTCTCCCTTAAAATTCCTGTAACTCTGCTAGGGCAAGGACATCCCTGCCAGCAGCAGTAGTGGCACCAGAGGAGGAAGGCAAAGGGCCAGTTAGCCAAGCTGGCACCCAAGCTTGCTCTGAGCAGGGGTAAGGGGCGTACGGGGGAAAGGCTCATTAATTATTGTAAAAGCTTTGGCATGTGAATCAGAGCTTGCAAGCTCCATGTCTTCCCACTTAGAACCTAAAACCTGTTCCCAAGCCTTCAGCTGATCTCAGCATTGAGTGAATCTCACTTTTTGCAAAAAGAGGTGACGTTTTGGTTCTACATCTCAAGACTTCTGAGCTTCTGTGGAAACAAAACAACAACAAAAAATTGAAATTTTAAAAACATATCTGAATGCAGCCCTTTCCTCTGGAGTTGAAATGTTGCATGACCAAACCAAGGTGTGCAGCAAGAGCACTTGATGTAGTAACAAGCTCTGCTCAAGCCTTGATATCTTATCTGACCCATGTCTACATTCCCAGCATCGCTGTATAAATATATATTGTTAAATAATATATCATTAATTTGTACCATAAAATATATATCATTATATAAATAACATCCTCACCCAGGTGATGGCAGTGGGGATGCACCATGGCTTGGGTCATTATGCCCATAGGAACACCAGGAGTTTACATTACTAATTGTGAAGGGTGAGTAATTGCAATTCCTGCTCACCCCTGCTCCATGTCACCTCCTCCTCCCATCCTGGCAACCTGAGGGCCTCCAGCCAGATGTTCTGGATATATTTTCTTTATCAAACTGACAGCAATGTTTCTTCTTGTCTCTTCAAACATGGAAGATGCCCTGTGGAGCTGTGTTGGCCCAGCACCCAACAGAGATGGTCCTTACTGATGCATGGTCAGAAAATGAGGTCTGAGTTGATCACAGATAGGAATGGGCTCTGACATCCACCCAGCGATGTCAGCTGGGACCACATCAGTGTCATCTTCCTCAAAGCATCCAGGACCAGTGGGTTTTGTCCTGCTTGGCTGGTGCAGTGATGGTTTTGATCAGAGCCATGTTTGGGGGGGAAGTTGATTGCATTTGCTCTCTACCTTGCCTTAAAGCATCAGGTTTGTTCTAGGCAGAAGTTTCATCCGCTCTCGATGTAGTGAGCATTTAATTATGTAAAGTGTGATCATTGTGTGTGTGATTTGGAGCAGAAGGCTTGTAATTGAGCGTGGGTAAAGGCATGAATTAAATTTATCCCTGGGCAAAAAGCACAGTATGAAGCCACTGCGATGCTTTCTCTTACTTGGGCCTTGTAATGAGGTGTCCAGAAAACTCACCTTTTTCTTACAGTTTGTGTTGGTTGTTTAAGTGGAAGCGATTTACGTGTCCCCAAAATGAAAACTTCTGTAGGAGGTGGGTTTTGAATGAGGGAATAGGGGATTACTTGTTGTTTTCCTGTTCCTTAGTTATCAAATAAACTAAAGATTGTTTTGTCTTTAAGATGACATGGAACAGAATTCAAATAAAAGACAATAACAATCTCAACACATGGGTGCTCCTGAAAGTTGCAGGCAATCAAGTAAGCAAGCCCAGATTTCAGATGCTCTCTCTTTACACATGCAACCCTCTGACTGCTCTCAAGAACCCTTCCTGTGCTCACACAGACATTTGGTTGGTCAGGTAGAGTAGAGTCAATTAAATCTCCAGCCCAGACTAACAAAATGTTTCAGAATCTGAGTTAGTCTTGTCTGTTCAGTGGCACAGCTGGCCAAGAGCCCCTTTGAAAGCCCAATGGATATTGTTTCTCTCAAGCATTAAATGTTTTCCCTCAAACAAACATCCTTTGAATAGGCCATTGTTTTTCCTTCTGGATGTCCCTTTGTGGACTGATACAAGAATAGCTAAAAGCTGATGAATGGGTATTGTAAATTAAAAAAAAAAAAAATCTGGGATTTCTACTCCTTTGAGAAGTTGAATGTACTGTGAGTTCTCTGCTTGGGTCCCATGTCTTGACCTCTGGAGGTCAGAGAGCTGCATCAGGAGCTTCAGGTGAACCAGCTCAAACAATCATAGTTTCAGGAAAGAAGCTCTGTGGACCCAATGCCTTTCCCAGGTGTTATAACGTAAGGAATTGAGGTGAGATAAAGTATGGGAGGGGTGTTAGGGGAAGTAGTAGTAGTTTGGTTGTAACCTGCAAGCCTTTGCATTAACAGACACAACTGCTTTCATTTATATTTTCCATTAACACTGCGTAGCAGTTGTGTCCTGGTATTTCCTTATGAGAAACAATACACATAGTTGGACAATATAACCTGTACTTGGTCACTCCAGCTATCTCGTGTGTAAAGGAATCTCCATTTATTTTCAGCTGAACATCTCTTGTACAGGTCTCCTAGTCCTTATAATGCAGGTACCGATGCCCTGCCCAGGATTCCACTGCCTGGATTTACCTCTTTTCCTAGCAGAGCTCTGTTGTTTCATATTCTAAGAGCAGGATTTCATATTCCAAGCCCTGTCACCACAGCCACTGCAGACTGATTTATTCCTTATCGATGGCCGGAGCAGTGAGCTGGAAGGATGCTATTTTTTAATGCAGCCCTTGGGCTTCTCTCACACACCTTTTTATTATTATTATTTTTATTTTTTTCTCAATTTCACCATCACAGATTTAAGCTGAATTAAAAAAAAACCAACCTTACCCTAATGGTTCCCAAGGAAATATAGACAACTTTGACTCTTTATTGTTGTGTTATACAATAGTCCAAATGATATTTGCTTCGGTTGGTGCTCCAGGTTTACAGGGCTGTAAGATGGGAAGATGCACCCAGTGAAAAACAAGTGTGTGTTGGAAATCTGGGGTTGGAAGCAGGTAGCCAAGGGCTTTGTTCAGTCATAACCATCGTGGTGTGTCCCTTCAGGAATAGTTTGCAGGACTGAGCCTTCTTTGGGTTTAAATGAGGAAAGATTTTAAGCTCTCAGGGAGCAGGTGGTGGATGGGTGGAAATGCTGTACTTCTGGGATTTACTGTAACTGTTGAGTTTTGAACTGTTGCTCTTCAACCCCAAGTGCCTGTGTGCCAGCTCCAGCTCTGGCTTTGTCCACAGGCCTTTGAACGTCTGTGCTTCCTCTCCACACATGCATCCTCTCTCAAAATCAGGGGTTTTATGGCCCAGTATATTGAGTGGTTTTGTGTTATTTCAGAACTTACTTGCCAGAAATGGTGGGGAAATACCTATTTATCATGTTGATTTACCATGCACTCCTGCCGCAACCCTAGAAAGGGGAGACCTGGGGAAGAACTTGGGGTAACCAAGTTCTTGGTCCTGCAGATACAAGTCTGCTTCCAGCTTTGTATAGCATGTAGGTATTGACATGCTTTGGGGCAGGGGTATTTGTAAAGCATGTAGATATTGACATGCTTTGGGGCAGAGGAACCCTTCTTTCCTCTATAGCCCAACACCCTGTCCCATCAGTGAGACTTACCATTGTGACCTGAGGGTGATGGCTGACCTCCACATCTTGGGTAAAATGGTAGAGTTTCAGCAAATCCTTTTGAGAAAACAAATGTTTTGGATCTGAGGCTGATGTGAATCACTCCCAGGATCTGCTCAGTTCAGCCAAACCAGACATGTTTTACTGCCGTTCTTTTAGGCTTTAAAAACCTCAGGGAGTCCCGAGCGCTGGGCTAGAGCAGTGTCACCCTGTCCCTGTCACTAATCCTGTCGCTTCCTCTCACGTTCCTTTGTACTCTGCAAATTGTTTGATGCCTCTTACTGTACTTCTATAAAACCTTCCTGCTGGATTGCATGGATGAAAGATTAGGTGTAGAAGTAACATAACCAAAGATTGTACTATATGTAAATAGAGCCTTTTTCAGAGCATGACTGATATTGCTGTTTGTAAATTGATTTTTTTAATTATTATTATTTATTTTTTAATAATATTTTCTTTTCCTTCCCTTTTCAGGGGCCTCTTGGTTTGGATGGCAAACCAGTAAGTAGCGTTGAGTGCCAAATGTAACATGTCTTTATTCATGCTGCTCTGCCAGAGATAAAGAGAATCTCAAATACCCCTCATCTGTTACTACATATATAACAGTTTAGGAGACAAAACTGTACTTAGAAAAAATATTCTGTGGTCTGTAACATATGCAAGTTTAAACTCTGAGCTAGAAGTGACCTTTACTTTACCTGTCAGCTCATCTTTGCTGCTTTTCTTCCTCCTGTGCCAGTTCAGCTGGTGGAGACTCTGTAGATGGGCTGCAGACCAAATTTGGGAAATAAACTCCAGTAGCACCTTGAAGCAAAGTCTCAGTAATCTTGGTTGCGTGCTCCCGGCACTCCAAAGTGGGATCATAAAAATAATAGTTCCCAAACTGGGTTCATTTGCCTTCAAAGGACCAAAGTGGGAAGAGCTTGAGGGTGCCCAGTGTCCATACAATACTTTGTGGAACAGCCTGGGCAAGTTTGCTTCGCTTCATTTTTACTCGGAAGCCCTTTGGACACACGGGTGCTCCTCTCTTTTCTTATTTATTTTACAGAAACACAGACTTTTTTATTTTTTTGCTAGCTGAGCGCTAGCCAGCTCCAATTCCTTCAGCTGGATGGTTGCTACGGGAGGTCACAGCTCAGTATTTTGTGTCCAAATCCCACTCCATTCCACTGTGTTCCCTAGAGGGCACCATTTGAAATCTTTTCAAGCTCTGGTCCTAAACCAACTGTGATTTTTTTCAAGTGGGTAGAAGTGTTTCAGTCTTTGCAATTGAAAATTACTTCAGTTACTTTACCCCTGTACTGAGCACTGGTGAGGCTGCAGCTCGAGTGCTGGGTTCAGTGTTGGGCCCCTGACTCCAAGAAGGACATGGAGGTGCTGGAGTGTGTCCAGAGAAGGGCAACGGAGCTGGGGAAGGATCTGGAGCACAAGTGTGCTGAGTTCCCGGCTGAGGGAACTGGGTTGTTGAGCCTGGAGAAAAGGAGGCTGAGGGGAGACCTTCTGGCTCTGTCCAAGTCCCTTGGAGGAGGGTGGAGAGAGGGGGGGGTGGGTCTGTTCAGCCAAGGAACAAGTGACAGGACAAGAGGAAATGGGCTCCAGTTGTGGCCAGGGCAGTTGAGATTGGATGTGAGGAAGAATTTCTTTGCTGACAGGGTTCTGAGGCATTGGAAGGGGTTGCCCGGGGCAGTGGTGGAGTCCCCATCCCTGGAGGAATTGAAGAGTCATGTAGACATAGTGCTGAGGGACATGGGCTAGTTGGGGACTTGTCAGTGTTGGGTTCATGATTGGACTCGATGATCTTGAAGGGCTTTTCCAATTGAGGCAATTCTGTGATTTAGATACATTTTTCTAGTGAGTCAGGGAGTGGTTTGTGATAACTGTGCATCGCTGTGCTTGGTTTTCATCCTTCCCCTGAAGGTGACAAATGTGAATTAAAAGAAATCTAGAAAGAAAGCATTAGAAAAAAAAAACTCTCAAGAAATTAGGAGGCCAGCTCACACCTCTGTGCTCAGGGCTTGGCTGGCAGAACCCTGTGATGGAAGAGCAGCACAAACCCCAGCAGCAGCCTCCTGTGCCCGCTGCCCGTGGCACACACCTGGGTGCCAACGGCTGTGAGTTGTGTGTGTGCACCGGGCAGCAGCAAGACCTCTGGGCAGAGAAAATCTCAGCGAAAAAGCAAACATCAAACGGTCAAACTGAAACCAGGCTGGTCACAAGCTCTTCCATGAGAGCAAGGGGCCAGCAACCTCACTTAGAGCCAAATTAACAGCGGGAGGGATGGTGTGTGGGGATGCAAATGCTGTCAGCCTCTCTGCTGACCTTCTCACACTACATCCCACCAGGTCCCACTTCAGCAAACACCATGAATTGGGTTAAAACCAGAGATTTGGTATTTTTCTGTGCTGGAAGGAAGATGCAGAGCAGGTACATCAAAGTGTTGCTCTGCGACTTCTCTTTGGGGCTGTAGCGTGTCTCTGCCTGTCTTACAGAAAGCTGCTTAGAGGGAAGATGACTTATGTCTTCAGCAACTAGTCCAAAGAAAGCCCATCCTCCTTGTTTATTTCAAACAGATGTATAATTGTTGTAATGATATGCTGAGCATGTGTTTTTCTAGAAGTGATTTAATACTTCAAGAAAACTCTTACATCTATTTAGAGTCACGTGTTTGCAAGCGGCTGTCACGCTCCCTGCCCTGGTCCTTCTCCAGTCTTCTGTCCTGGTAAGGGCAGGCAGGACCTCGTTGGTGCTTTTTGGTAGCGTGCTGCTCATGTGGAGTAGTGTATGACTTAAAATAATAGTGAACGTGGCTCAGGTCTGTGAATTGGTGAATGCAGCCTCCTTGGTTTTGATGTTGTGTGCATTGATGATTCTGCTGTTTCTTGACTTGGATCCTTCTTATGTATCTCCAGGGACCTCCAGGACTGAAAGGGGAAAAGGTAAGGGCTGCATTAACACGTGGCTTTTGGGGAAGCAGCTGCATGTCTTCTTCCTGCTGTAATTATCTCAGTTCAGGTTATGCTAACAAGCCAATATGACATTACCACTGGGTGTGTTGGGACATGGAGCTGTGACAGCAGGTTCTCAGGTTGCTCTTGGAAGAGCCCCAGGAAGGGGGAGGGCAGAAAGAATTTGCAAAGATGTAGGAGGAATAAATATGTCCTTAAAGCTCATCTATGCTGTAGGGTTCGTGGTAACCCCTTAAGGGTTAGGAGAGTGGCATACAACTCTCTTCTTGCTATCCTCCAAGAGCAAGGCTGTGGGCTCTATCACTCTGTGTTTGCATGACACCCTCCCATGAAATTAGAGCAGCCAAAGAAGGTCACTTCTGTACTGAAAGTGAAGTGAATCTTCACATGTGTAGGACATAAGCAGTTGCTATGGGAGCCTTAGAGTTGGAAACAATCTGCCATTTCTGATTTATTATCTGTTTCATCGCCTGCCAGGGCAGAATCATTCCCTATTGTGTTGTCTCAAGCCCTTCTCCTCCCTGGTTTTGAATACGTTAAGCAATAGGACTCTGGCCACTTCCCTTGTGTGTTGTTCCCGTGTCCAGCTGACCCTACGCTCGGTCCTTTGTGGTTGAAATTTGAACTCTAATAGCTGACCCTTGCTCTTTTGCCTGACATGCAGGGTGAAGCAGGGGACATCGGCCCGAGGGTAAGTAGTGACACGGCACATTGATTTGTTCTAAAATCTGGTTGAGCTTGGTCATTGTCCAAAACAAGGCTTCGTGCAGCTTTGTTGCTGCAAAGTGAGGTACGGTAACAGTTCTGGAAACATTTAATTTTGCTACTGGAGCTCTTTGTGGTGGTGGTTTTCCTAACTTTGACCATGGAGAAACAAGAGCTGAAAATCTTCAGGTACCTCATGAAGAGCTTCACTTTTACTGGACTTTCCTATCCCTGATTCCTTCTTCCAGTGTCAGAGAGAGACTCCATCTTTCTCTCGAAGCTGTGGGCCTTATTTGTTGTCATTAGAACACCAGTATGTGGTGGTAATACCCAGTGTCCCAAGGCAAGACCTGATATGGTGCTGGGCAGGATGGAAAGTTCCTCTTTTGCTGAGCTACCCACCTGAGAGCATAAACTACCTTTGACTGAAAAGAAAGAGGTTAAAGTAACTGTATGAAGAAGGACAACTGTCTTGGCAATGGGAGCAGTAACACGAAGTCTCCCATGTCAGGGATGAAACGAGAGGGCTCACCACGTGGTCTATGGTGTTTCCAAGGTGGACCCCATTGCAGTAACGGAGGTGTGGTTGGACGTGGGTTATGGGCACCTACTGGAAACCCCGTGGTGGGGCTGTTCTGGGATGGTGGTGTACAGGCTCCACGCAGAGGCTGGATTTCGAGCTCTCACTCAAGATTCAGCTCGTAGGTTTAGTTGCTGGAAACGTAGCCAGGATCTTAGTGGTTAATGGTGGGCAGAGATGCCTCGGAGTAATTTTTTTTCCCCAGAGGCTGTTAAGTCACTTTTTGAAGCTGATGTAATTTTCTGAAGTAGCTCCCAACTGCCTTGGATGCTTTTGGAAATGCCACCCTTGGGCTCTGAGGGCTCCTAAAATTTCTCCTTTAGATTTATGCCCTGCATGGCTAAGGAGGGACTCGGCTTAATGTCTCAATCTTGTCTAAGTGCCCACCCACATCTGTAGAAGAGGCTTTAATAGATGATTCAGCAGCACATGGGCAGGAGTTTTCACTCTGTGGCTGGGGCTGTGGATGACTTTGGGGCTGGTGATGATGCCAGAAGCATCAGGCTCAGAGCTTCCGTCATCTGTGCTGACGGACAATGTGGGAACCCACCTCCTGCCACGGCTCCTGCTTACACTGCAGGAGATGCTCTGGGGATGGGCTTCGTCTGGACTCATAGGCAAGTGCCAGCTTCCAAGGTAACACTTGCCCTATGTTTTAATCTACAAATGTAGATGATGCTTTTTTCCCCTCTTGATCTACAGTTGTCCAAATTTCACTGTACTTCTAGATTTATTTATGTCTTTTTTACACACAAGTTAGAAAAAGGCTCAGAAACAATGTGGGAGGAAAGGGGGAGAGACAAGCCTGGCAGAGCCGTGCACAAGTAGGTCTAACAACTCATACCTCACTTTGAAAATATCTTCCTTTATGTCTCCAGACTCTTAGGTTAGTGGATTGGATATGAAACTTCTTAATACCATCTGACCTAGATTATTTTTTATTTCTTAATTTAATCTGTCCAGAAGAAAAGTGCTTGTCAAGCTCACATTGCAGATAAAAGCTCAGCACAGAAAGTGTCCTGCAGAGCTCGCGGTCAACAGAGATCACAGAGTGGTAGGGGTTTGGGATGGGGACCTCAGGAGATCTAGACCAACCTCCCTGCCAAAGCAGGTTTACCCAGAGCAGGTTGCACAGGAAAGTGTCCAGGTGGGTTTGAACATCTCCAGAGAAGGAGACTCCACACCCTCTCTGGGCAGCCTGTCCCA
>NW_010300205.1:514-32845 GCF_000700745.2 Antrostomus carolinensis | reverse complement strand
TGAACATGATGGAGACACTACAACCTCTCTGGGCAGCCTGTCCCAGGGCTCTGTCACCCTCACAGTAAAGAAGTTTTTCCTTAAGTTTGTCTGGAACTTCCGGTGCTCCAGTTTTTTTGCCCATTGCCTCTTGTCCTGTCACTGGGCACCGAAAAGTGCCCGGCCCCATCCATTTGGCCCCCACACTTTCAGGTATTTATAGACATGGATAAAGATCCATAAGATGTATGGAGACTTTGTGTTGACTTGACTTCACTTCTTATTTTGGACCACTATGTTGAAAGGGCTGAACAGAGGACTCTAGAGCTGGAAATTCCATAGTATTTCTGTGCTCTGAGACTCCATGGCTACAGAGGGTCAGACCCAAAGACCAGTTAGCCAGGTGTCCCATGACCAGTTGCATAGGGAGAGTGTAAATATGGAGCAGGAACGTGTAACTCCAACACACTTCACTGCTCTCCTGGAGCCTGGTTGTCTACAGCGTGGACATTTCTTGAGCCAGAGATGGTGTCTCTGTATTTAATAGCCCTCAGGGTTCTTCACCATTCATGGCCCCATCTGTAACAGGGATTGTTTAAAATTAAAAGTGCGAGGGCTGGGTTTGGTAGGATACAGCGTGTTTGGCCTCCGAGCAAATGCAAATTGTCATTTCACATGGAAAGAGACGGGGCTGGGCTTGGGAGGTGTTAACTTGGATGATGCTCAGCAATCTGAGGAATAAAAAAAAAAAGTTTCAGTTCCTGTCTTGCTCCTTGGGCTTTTCTGAAAATCCTACATAATGCTCTTGTGTATCTTCATGAACATAAGAAGCCATAAAACTAGGTCCTTTGGGTCTACCACAAAACCCTTTGCTCTCAGTAGAGCCTTTTTGGTGGTTTCTGTAGCATCTGGAGAGCCTGGCCGAGCACAAGGGCTCTATGTCCCCATTAACCTTAATGTGGCATCATCTTGGGTTTTGAAAATCTCAGGATTTCAACATTGTTTCTGCCCAAAATGGCTGTATTTAAGTGAGAGCTGAGCTAAAACCTCTCTCTACAGCTTGAAAAATAACTATTAGAAGGGGTTTATTTTCCAGGAATGATGAGGTTTTTCTATCTGATTTTGTTTTTCTTCCCCCTTTGAGATGACTGTGTTAAAACATCTCTGCTCAATGTACCTGTGGATGCCTGCTGCTAAGCCTCTCCTGGGAAGGGTGGGCAAGAGGTGGGCTTGTCTATGCAATATTTACCCCAAAACTGAGTTTGGGAGTTATGTTGTTTATGTGAAAGGTTTAAAAGTTCCCTGGACAATTTGGACAAGAGGTTTATTCCTTAGAAACCTTCCAAAAATCTCATGGAGGATGTGCTGTGTGTTCCTGTGGGGGCTTCTCGTGGCTTTGCTCTGTCCTTTTGCTCCTCCTGTGGATGTGTGCAGGGATTGGATGGGGAAAGGGAGATGCAAGCAGTGTCCTGAGGAAGGAAATATCTAACTACTTCTCCCTGGATAGATAAGTGGGAAAGCTAAAAGACAATAGCAATGACTACTGACATGGTCTGGATACATTGTTTTTGCATCATATAAATCTGAGAGATTTATCTGTGTTTTGCAGGCTGAGGAATACATCAGTATTCATTTTAGCCTCTGGGAAAAAAAAATAAATAAATCTAATATTTAGTCTCGAGAGAAATGCTGGGATATATCCCCCGTGGGGTTTACTGGAATCATGCTCTTTATTCTGCAGAAAGCCCTGCAGTAGGGGAATCCTCTGTACCCCAACTGCTTTGAATGTCCTATTGTGCAGTAAACTAATGAGAAGATACTTGTTTCCCTATGTCTGTTTACTGCTCACCAAGCTCCAGTGTTATCCAGAACGTTAAAACAACTACTGTTGGCTCCCTAGATTAGTTCATCAATTAATTATCAGTAAAGAAGAGTTGTTATATGTTGTTACAGGCTTTAAAACTCATTTTTCCCACTGTGCTTTCATCTTAAATTCTTGCTCTTTCCTTCTCTGCCTCCCACTTTACCTGACTAGATGGTTTTTCCCCGGCTCAATCATGGATTTCTGGCTAACGATCCGCTTGTCTTTAGCCGACGAGTGCTCAAGGTAGATGTATCAGATCTGCTGCCACTGGTTTGCTGTGATTCTTCGGGTTGCTTTTGTTTCTTGTTTCTGGCTGAAAGTGCACTATTGCTATTTTAAATTGTCGTTACCATGGCTACCTTCAGAGGTGCTTGTTGGGAGCACGCTTGAGTGAAACCCCGTTGGAATTTAGGGGGAGTTTGGTCAAAGTAAAGCGGCATAAAAGTGATGGGTTTTAGCATTTGGTCCTTTGAGAATTAGGAATCAAGCAGCAAAGTCCTATAGATGTTCATATGAACAGTGCTGGTACTGTAAAAGAAAATGCATTAAAACTAGAGTGTTTAAATCCTCGTCCTCTAAACGTGACGTTTTAATTAGGCAAAATTTAGTGGGAGACTCTTGGCATAATTGGATGCAGTGTTCAGCATTTGCAATAGGATTTCTTTTTTTTTTTAAACTATGCAAGTGATTTAGGAGCACAGATCTTGTTGAAAGGCCGTGGGATTTGTGCTGCTAAGTCACTTAAGGACTTCTGAAAATCCCACACTTGTCCCTGATTTGAGGGTGGACCACATATTAAATACAGTCCTCTTACTGCCTCAGTGGTAACCCTTCCAGATGTTGCTAAAAGATTTACGAGATGGCCTTTCCATGAGGTTTTCCATTGTGCAGCCTCATGGATTTGCCTGGCTACAGCCCCGGGGTTGGGCTGCGGTGGCCGGCGGTGGGTCAGGAGCCGATAACTGGGTGCTCCTCTCCAGAGTGGGCACCTACCAAACCTCCACAGTCACATGGAGAAAGAGCTGCTGCTTGTTTCTTTGCACCCAAGCAGTGCAGGGGGTGAGCTATGCTGGGTGTTAATAGATGACCTTGGCTGTATTTAAGGATGATACCAAGTGCTACTTTATTTTTTTGCCTTTTTTTGGTGGATTTTTTGGTTTTTTTAGTGTGGTCTACTAAGGTGTGGAAGTGTGTGTGCATGCTCCATGCCAGCATGTTGTTGGGTCTGGGTTATTTCGGGGTGCTGCTGAATTGGTAGTTTCCCTGCAGACAGTTGTTGGGTAAGGGTTTCATGAGGTGAAACTTTGTTGGAAGGCATTGAGCAAAATCATGGTTAAAGAACCAGACCCAAAGGGCATGAAGCATCCATGAGCTCCCAGCCTTCCCAACTGGCTGCTGTAATTAAATTCATCCAGGATAGCGGAGGCCGGGGTGCTGATGGCCCCAGGGATGCAGTGTGTGTGTGTCATGGGCACCCCACGGCCAATGCCACTTCATCTCACCATGTCTGTGTGAACTTCTTCCAGGGTGATCAAGGTCGAGATGGAGCCACTGGCCCCCCTGGTCCTCCAGGACCCCCAGGTGCCCGAGGGCCTCCTGGTGACACGGGAAAAGATGGCCCAAGAGGACCTCCAGGCCCCCCTGTAAGGACGGGAGATGCGCAGCGAGCACATGCCGGGCCGTCCCCAGCCCAGCGAGGGAGAGGAGGGTGAAGGGCGTCCCCTTCACCGGTGCTGTCACCCCAACCACTGAGTCCCCAGCCTGGGCCAGCGGTTGGGCTCTGATGGCCACTCATACACCAAAGCTTTGGGGCAGTGGGCCGAGGGAACAGGAGGGGACCTTCCATCTTGAGTTTTGGAGCAAAGAGCTGGACCTGTTTGCGGGTGCTGGTTGTTAACTCGGAGAGCCTGGAGGAGATACCTTCCATGATCTGAAGCCTTCAGTTGACCTGTTGCAAATCTCCAGATCACTGGCAATTCATGTAATAAAAAAAGAGGCTGCAGCACGATGCCACTGAACATCCTAATTATCACTGAGCACTTTAGAGAATGAGGGATAATAGTTTCAATGTTGGCCTTTTTATTTTTGCAGGGTTTCAAAGGCGAACCAGGAGAGGATGGCCTCATGGTTAGTATTGCCCAGCAGCATCTGTGTATACATATCCCTCACCTCCCTCGCTTTACATCATCCTTTAAGCTCCCTGCACCAAGTGATTTTGCATCATTGCTTAAGGAGGCCAAAAAAAAAAAACCCATGGGAAATTGTAGCTGCCCTAAAATGGGTGTTTATCTAGGGGTACCTATGCCAGTGGGGAGAAAAGAGCATCTTCTGGAGAGGTGTGCTGCTCCTGTATCCCCCCTTCTGTTCCTCTGAAGCCTCCTGACGTTGTAACTCCAATTCCCTAAGGTCTAGGTTGGATAAAAAGGTGCTTGTTATACATAAAATACACAAGCTATTAAAAAAAAGAAAAGAGTATTATTTACTGGGAGTACAGAAAATTTACCAGTGTATTTGTGAGGGAAGATGAGGGACTGGTATCTACATCATTTTTTTTTTTCATGGGAATTAAAATACCCTTGGAAATGTTTTTATCCTCTATTGTCAAACAAGTTATACCAGCTACTTTTACATTCAACAGGGTGCCAGGGGACCTCCAGGACCAAAGGTGGGTAATAAGTAATTTCTTATCCAAGTTTAATAGAAATTATTGAAACATTGCAGTATAAGGGGGGGTGGAGATGAATGTGTGTTTTGCACTGGACTCCCACTCATCTATAGGGATCAGATACTAAATTTCTAAGGTATCACCTTAGAATTAACCATTGACTTGGAGCTGCAAATGTCTGAATGTGTTGCCTACTCAAAAAGCACAACCACTGCCCATGTTGAAACCTTTTAACGGGGATGGAGGGAGTCATAGGTCAGCCATGCTGTGCTGTAGGATTGTGCTTTCTTGCTTTTTTGAGGGGGATAAAGATGATCAACACAAGCCAAGTGTTTTAACTTTACAATTAATGTTGAGTATTCATGCGATTGGTCTTATTTTCTGTTATGTCTCTAAACTTCTTTCTCTTCTGTGTTTGTTTTTGAAGGGTGAGCCTGGCATCCAAGGAAAAAAGGTAAAATGGTGATTTTTTTTAAAAAAAAATTATTTTTATTTTTATTTTTTTGCTTTACTTGGCACTCAACTAGAGAAACCATTGCCAGAGACCGATGGAGATGCCGTGGTCATGGCTGTCCATACCGAGACATTCCTTGTGTTCCCTGGGGTTTCTCACCCATGGGACCCCGAAGCACGGGCACGGCGGTGCCTGCAGCCTGGTTTTCATTACAACAAGCGAGGCAGAAGCTGCAATCACATCTGCCCAATAGACAAAGAATAAAATAGCAAATGCCAAACAAAGCAGTAGGTCTTGAGCCCTTCCGCTCCAGTAATTCAAGCGGAACCAAGAAGCGCCTGGAGGCTGTTGTCTACCCAGGGCCCCCCGGGATGGGTTTGTGGTTCCTGGGATGGGCACCACCATGCAGCACCCAGGTCTCCAGGGGGTTGCCTGCTCTCTTAAGGACAGGCATGCAGCTTGGGTTGGGTGTTGAAGACTGTGGAGGTTTCACATGTCTGAGCTCTCCACATTTTCTTTTGACGGTGCCATCAAGTAGTGGATAAATCTCTGCCTTTAGCTGAAGCCAAAGCACTGGCAGGGCCCCAGCCTTTCCCTCTTACTGCTCTGCCCCAAAGCAGACATGGCCATGGGTGTTTTTCAGGCCAGAATTTGGCTTTAAAATCTCATAACTGGCCAGTAAAAGTAACCTTTTCAGCACCTACAAAGTGATTTTACTCCAAGAGAACAATGGAACATGACAGGAAAAACAAGATGATCTCTGCCTGGGAGATGGGCGTGCTGGTGACTTGTGGTGAAGTCCGTGGGGATGGGTGGCAGCTTGCAGGAGGCCTTTGGGACCCAAAAGACTAAATTGAATAAATATCTAATTTCTATTAGAAGTGGGAGAGCATCTTCCTTAGTGCCTGCTGTAAGCAAATTCTGGGAGATGCCCATCCACCGCCCTGGGAGCAGGGGAGGCAGAGCTGGGTGGGAGCAGAAGACCATGCTGGAGCCTCCTGGGCTCCTTGCTGCAGCTTCACCCAGCCGTCTGCAAACCTGAGTGGGTCTTGGGTCTGTACAACACTCAGTGGGATCAAATGATGTGTTGGAGCCAAACAATACGTGTATAAAAGTTCTTTGTATTTCACCTTTTATATTTGATGTTGTTAGGGTGATGATGGGATCCCTGGGGAACCAGGACTGATGGGCCCTAAGGTATGTTCTGCTCTGTGTCTATCTTGGCAGCATCTTTTACTATCTGGTTTCTTGGCACAGTATCACAACTGGGGCAGGTTGAGAAGCACATTTCTCCCCTGACATGGAAAAAGAACAAAAACAAGGGGTGGGGGGGGAGAGTAGAAAGAGAAGGATAACCCATCCCTCTGCCACAGTAGCTCTGCCCAGATGTTTCCAAACACAACTTGTTGGCAGAGAATTGCCATTTAGAGGCTCCTCTTGCAGAAGCAAATTGGGGGTTTGGCATGTGGGTTTGCAGTGCCCAGATGTAGGGTGCAGTGGGCTCTGCAGGAGCCTTCTCCAACCCCTCTGTTTTTTGAGCTAACTTCATAGCTGAACGTACCACCCGCAACCAAACCGTTAAGCCTAAAAGCTTCATTTTTATCTCAAAAACTCCCCTTTGGCACCTAGGCAACGTGATGTATTTCAGGCTAAAAGCAGAGCTTTGTTCACTCACGTATGTAAAAGTAAAGATAAAGCAAGAAAATTCTGACCTGAAGAAACCTGCTTTCCATCCTACCCATCCAGCATTTATCTAAATCATCTTTGTCTTCAGGGGGAAAAAGGAAGCGCAGGTCCCAAGGGAGAGAATGGCACAGATGGCTTGCCAGGACCCAAGGTAAATACAAGTCCATTAGCTGGGAAGCTGGGCACACTACTGAGGCACAGGGCTTCAGCTGAGTAGGTATTTTAAGCCTTTGCCTTCTAAAAAGCTCATAAAGTGCTCAAAATGAAACAAAATGGGGTTGTTGAGAAGTATTTTACCTTTTCCTGGTGGTTTAATGAAAGCTGGATTCAAGCAGAGATGAGTATAAGAGTTTTTAAAATCATCTCTTTGCATGTTTTTCATTGAAGTGCCTCTTTTTTCCCCCAAAGAACTAAACCTCTGATCACGTTTTGATCATTGGATCGATGGCTGAGGTATCACTTCAAAGCCCAGAGCACTTACGTGCCATCCTGTTCCACTGACCTTCATAACTGCCAAGAAATGCAATCAGACAGTCTCGATACGTCAAGTGGAGATGATGAGACAGCATTCATGGGCTGTTATTTCCCCCCTCAGCTGCTTCTTATTTAGTAGGATCTCCATCCAGTCGTGTTTTCCATCTCAAACAACCCTGGCTCCTTGTTGGGCAGGAAACTGTATATGATGAAGACACGTGGGCTTGGGTGACCCTTAGCCATTGTTATTTTTATTTTCTAAAACCATAGTAGCAGTGCTGATTTATTCCCACTGGGACCTGCTGAATTAAATTTTTACTATGAACAGTCTTTGCATTTATACATTATTTATTTTTTCACTTTTTTGAGAGCTTTAATTTGTTCAGCAGATAGATAATCATGGCTATGGCAAAAGGTATGGTTTTGAATCCTGAATTGAACTGTCAGGATGCTGCAGCTTTCTAAAACTTCCTAACTTTCAAAAAAAAAAAAAGGAGGAAAAAGAAAAAGGGAGGAGGAAAAAAAGGAGGAAAAAAGGAAAAAAAGGGAAAAAAAAGAAAAATTTGGCACAACCCTCTTCCTTAAACTCGCCCTCGAAAATGGTTTAAACGTGTCAGCTGAATCTTTCCACACGCAAATTTCAGCCTAAAGCAAAGAGAGAGCCGTGTGAAACTTCAGCACAAAGAGGCAGAGCTTGGCACGCTCGGAGCAGAGCGCGGAGCCGGAGAGCGGCACGGCACAGGGCACCTCGCCCTTACGGGGAGCTCAGCCCCGAGCAGGTCACTCTGCTGTCTCTGCAGTGAGATGCTTTCTTACTGTCAACTGGCTCCCACCAACCTTGGTTTATTTTGGGTGGGTTTTTTGTTGTTTTGTTGTTGTTTTTTTTTTTCCAAAATATATTTACTTCTGTTTATTTACTTGAGGATGATATTGATATTGATATTGAGGATGTACCAGCGAAAACGGTGGGAAAAACCCAAGGTTGTGAACTCAGGGGGGATCTGGCTGTGGGATGTGAGTTAATGTACTGCAGGTAAAAGCAACCTGGCACAAGTAAATATAGAGAAGTAAATATATTTTGGAAAAAATATAGTCAAAAAACCAGTCAAATCTGTTTTTTCGCTAGGAGAAGCGGTTCCGTGTTGGTGCTGTACTTCTTAATCTAAAACATATCTTGGCATCTCATGTAGTTACAGTGTTTTTAAGATAAATATCCTCTCTTTTCCTTGGTTTCTTTGAACCAAAAATGTAATTTTGATTTTTCAGGGTGAATCTGGTGAGAAAGGAGGAATCGGCTCCATCGGACCCCGGGTATGGATGTTCAGAGTTTTGCTTTTTCAGTTTGGAATCATGTATTTGCCTCGACCTAGGATGTTCCCCACAACCTCCTTCTGCTTAGGATGTGGTTGAATCACCTCAGGATCAGTTCAGTGCTAGAAAATAGAGATGGTGCATATTTAAACAAATCATTTTCATGGAATCCCAGAATTGCCTCGATTGGAAAAGCCCTTTCAGTTTATCGAGTCCAACCATGAACCCAACACTGACAAGTCCCCGACTAACCCATGTCCCTCAGCACTATGTCTACACGACTCTTCAATCCCTCCAGGGATGGGGACTCCACCACTGCCCTGGGCAACCCCTTCAGAACCCTTTCAGGAAAGAAAGAGTTGGACAGAGCCAGAAGGTCTCCCCTCAGCCTCCTTTTCTCCAGGCTCAACAACCCCAGTTCCCTCAGCCAGGAACTCATCACACTTGTGCTCCAGACCCTTCCCCAGCTCTGCTGCCCTTTTCTGTACACGCTCCAGCATCTCCATGTCCTTCTTGGAGTGAGGGGCCCAACACTGAACCCAGCACTCAAGGTGCAGCCTCACTAGTGCCTGGTACATTTTGCAGGAGATAGCTCTGGGAAATGCAGTCAAGTCCCATTTTCTTAGTGTGACCAACCTGTGACCCTTTTTTGTTGTTGTTGTTGTTTTTTGTTTGGTTTGGGTTGTGTTTTGTTTTTTTTTTTTTAAGAAGGAAGCTGTGTATGGGGTAATCAAGTGAAGATTTTGATGCACTTCTTGGTTACACAAATTTGTGTCCTTTTGAGGTCTGGTTGGGTAACAGTTACAGGTGTCAGACTAGGAATTGATTGAATCAATGGCATTTGTAAGGTGATCATCCCTAAACACCTGGGTGTCCGGTCTTTGCTTTCATAGCACCTGCTTCTCTGATGCTGCAAAAACTAAGTAGGTTTCGTCCTCGGTTGCAGGGTCCCCCCGGCCTGAAAGGGGAACAGGGTGACACTGTTGTGATCGACTACGATGGCCGAATCTTGGATGCGCTCAAGGTGAGCCCCACACCAAAGCTGTGCCAGCTCCTGTGGGTTATTGGGAAAGGACTGGAGAACTGCTGAGCTCTGCCATGGTGATGTTGTGGCACTGTGTCTGTCCCTGTCCTACTTCTCCTTCCCGAGATCTCTGTCTCAGCACAGAGCTGGGTTGGGTGGGAAGAACTTACTGCATCTGGGGGCTGAGGATGTTGAGGATGTACCAGCAAAAACGATGGGAAAACCCAAGGTTGTGAACTCAGGGGGATCTGGCTGTGGGATGAGTTAATGTTCTGCAGGTAAAAGCAACCTGGCACAACCTGTGACATATAAACAGCTGATGGAATGAGTGGGATCAGCCAAATTACAGCTTCAAAGCTGCTGGTTACAGGGTGTTGTTCCCATGGCAGTGGGAGTGGTTTTCTCCACAAGCAGCAGTTGGGATGCGGGAGGAAGGGAAATGATGCCCGAGCCCTAACCTGCCTGGCCAAGCAGTGCCTTGTCGTTTTTGTTAAGATGAAAGAAGCTAAATAGAAGAAAAGAAGCCAAATAGAGTAAATCCTTAATTACAGACATATTTGAGACCTATCCTAATTGTTTTCTAACAGGCTGCAGGGATACACAAAGTGGTGGTAATTACTGTTTGCCAGATGTCTGCACGGCATGCGGCTTGTGAGTGGAGTTTGTGGAGTGCGGTGGTTGGAGAGGCTCCATCAAATGTCTGGAGACTTCATCTGCTGGGCCCAGACCCTCTCCTGTGTGCTACATGTGGAGATTGCTGAGGGGCATGTCGTTGAACCTCACTAACTTTGCCATTTTCCTGCTTATTAGCAGTTTTCAGTGTCTGCACACTGACCTGTCTTTGTGAACAGAGCTTTGGAAAGGGGTGGTGGCTTTACACGGCTTCCAGTGTCATTAAATGTGACAGTGTTTGAGTGTGCAGTCATGGAAAAAGGTGCTTGAGGATCTGATACCATTTTGGTTTTCAGCTGAGTGAGACCATGGGTTTTGGTGTTTGAGATAATGTGCAAGTTGCAAAATATTTGTTCATCTCAAGGTGGTTCATGGTCTCCACACCCAGCAGTGCTCAGGAAAAAGAGCTTATTGAAGTGTGCAAGGTTTTCCTGCTGTTAGTGCTCACACAAACTCCTTCATTTCCCCTCTTTAATTGCAGTTCCCTGGCTGGTGGTTGCTGTTTGCAGCAGGATCCTTCTCTCCAGCCTGACTGGAGAGAGGAGAAAGCAAAAAGAGGAACCCAAATTTGGGGCTACACCTCTGGCTAAAGGCATTTTACCTCTTAACCACATGTACCACTGTACGTGGACACTCAACTAGCACCAGTGTTGTCTTTTGCATGAATATCCCCTGGACCAGAGGAGCGTTTGGGATGCTTCTTGCCAGCAAAGCTCATCGTGGTGTTTGGGCAACCATGGGTCACATGAGTGTCTGTTGTAGATCACAGCTGGGAGCTGCTCCCAGCTCATCCCTGGCAGCACAGGGATGCTGTGCCATTTTCCTATTAGCCATGCTCATGCCTGTTTTGTTTGCTGTGTTTCAGGGTTCACCAGGTCCCCCAGGGCCACCGGGCCCCCAAGGTGCTCCAGGTCCCAAGGTAAGCCCATGCAGATGGTGGTGTTTGTGGTCATTAGTGGCTCTCCATGTAGCAAGTGTCTCCTAAGCTAAAATAAGGCAGGCAATGCTGCCTGCGAGACTTGAAGCTACGTGTGGTAGAGGACATGCTATTTAACCCTTCCTCTGGCTGAAAAAGGAGGTTTTCACACAAAAGCCCAAGTTTTGTTGACCTGTGTCCAGCCTCTTTCAGAGGATGCTGTCCCAGAAAGGAGTCCACTCCCAGTCCCACACCTGACAGGTTAAATCCTGGCCCCTCCAAGATGTCCTCCTTGCACGTGGCAGGAGGCACAAGTACACGGGAGAAGCAGTTGTGAGGAGAGGCTGGTGGTCCCAAAGGCTTTGCTGAGCTGCCCTCCATCCCACCGTCCCTGGGTGCTGCTCACTGCCCCAGCACTATGTCCAAGCAGGACCACTCTGTCCTCCCACTGCACAATCATAGAATCATAGAATGGTTTGGGTTGGAAGGGACCTTAAAGCTCATCCAGTTCCAACCCCCCTGCCAGCAGCAGGGACACCTTCCACTAGATCAGGCTGCTCAAAGCCTCATCCAGCCTGGCCTTCAACACTTCCAGGGAGGGGGCATCCACAACTTCCTTGGGCAACCTGTGCCAGTGTCTGACCACCCTCACAGTGAAGAACTTCTTCCTAATATCTAATCTAAACCTCCCCTCTTTCAGTTTAAACTCATTTCCCCTTGTTTTGTCATTAACTGCCCTTATGAAAAGTCCTTCCCCAGCTTTCTTGTAGCCCCTTCAGGTACTGGAAGGCTGCTATAAGATCTCCCTGGAAACTTCTCCAGGCTGAACAGCCCCAAGCAATAGCCAAGAACCTACAGTCAGCTGTAGTTTCTTTAAAAGAAGAATTTAACCTGCAGAAAAGCATCTCTTGGAAGAATGGGATGGGGCAGGATTTCAATGCCTCTCGAGGTCTCCATGTCACCCAAATTTGGATGGTAATGCTGGCACATCACTGAAACCTCCTCGCTGCTGCTGCTCCCGAGCCTGACAATGCCAAACTCATAACTCACAAAAGCTGATAGATGTGAAGAACTCATTTCCTTGCAAAATCCTTTCCCGAGATGATTTCCTGATTTAACTTACCCTGGATTCCCCTTTCTTTGTGTCGCTTCAGGGGGAGCTGGGCTTGCCGGGTCCACCTGGACTGGATGGTGAAAAGGTACGTGGAGCATGGCTGGATCACACGAGATGTTGTAGGAGCCAAGTTAAAAAGGAATTTACTGTGTGTCTGTGAGAGCTGTGGCTGTGAAAAGCAAATCTCAGCCTGCCAGGAACAAGTTCTGCCCCATAATATTCACCTCCTTGAATTAATCACCCATTGCTTACGGCCGCGCTCAGCCGTGAGCGTGCAGATGTTGCTCGTGGTCACATCTGCCGATTAAAGGGACCCCTTTTATGAGGGGTTTGTCAGACACTGTCTCCAATTTAGTTGTAAACCTTCCCAGCCCTCAAAGGCTGCAATCCCTGCTACGGCCCAGCCACATTCTGCTGCGCCAGCAAAATGGGCATATTTAAATTTTAACATGAAAATATGTTTTTGTGAATTTGTGCTGCCATGTGGAGAGAAGCAGCAAAAAGGCAGAAATGGCTGTTGGGGGGGTTTTTTAAAAGAGTTTTCTCCTAACTACTTGTTTTCTGTAAACTTGCAGGGTCCCAAAGGAGCGAAGGGTGACCAGGGCAGCGCAGGGATCACGGGGCAGAAAGGAGAGACGGGAGAAATGGGTTTATCGGGTCCACCGGTACGTCCCTCTCTCTGTCCTTGTACATCTGCTGCTTGGTTCTTTAATGCATCGAGTTCTGCAAGTGCTCAGTATGTGACCAGGTTTGATCTAAGCAATGGCCTGTCAACACCAAACCACTGCGGGGCTGGAGGATGCGGGAGCTTTGGATTTTCTTCGCTAATGATGATGATAACGGCTTAATCAGAAGATGATCTAAGCTGGTAGCAAGGAGAAAATGTTTTCTCACATCCCCTTGGGGATGAAAATGAGATTTGCTTGAGCCAAGGATGGAGTTTAAAGGAAGACAAATGTTTTTTTGGTTTTTTTTCTCTCTTGTTTCTCCTTCCCTGGAAGATGCACCACATCAGGGTTATATTTTTATCTTTTAGGGAGCAGAAGGGCCAAAAGGAGATAAAGGAGAAAAAGGAGACACCGGCTCACCGTGTTTGCAGAATAATCATGTAAGATCCTGGCAATGTAAAGCCTCTTCTGCAAGGTGGGGTCAGGTGAAGTTGGGGTCAGGTGAAGTTGGGGTGTGGCAACCTGGAGCTGCTGGTTCCGTATCCATCAGCGCAGCAGAGGGGACCAAACCCCAACTGTTTTCTACAAAAACTTTCAGCTGCATCTAAATGGGGTTTATTCGCTAGGGAAGAACATCTTGTGCGCTTGTCACCACAAAGTTACTTTAGATTTTGCATTGATGGTTGAGATATGGGATGCTGCTGTCAGAATTAAGTTTTGTTATAAAAACATACTGGGCCCCTTGCAGTTTTATAGGATTTCTGCATCTTTTTTTCCTTTTTCAGGCCTTTTCTTAAAAAAAAAAAAAAAAAAGTGATGAATTTTGATAGTTTTTTATTAATGACATGAGAGCTCTAATTTTGTTCTGTGGGGGGTTTTTTGGGGGGTGCTTTTGTTGTTGGTGGGGTTTTTGTTTTAATTTGTTTTTTTTTAATCAAAAAGGCTGGTTTCCTCTGGTCCGTACAGAAAATTACATCATTTTCCATCACCTCCATTTTGCGACTGGCAAATAACACCGAGTTATGTGGGTCACACCTCTCATCTCAGAGGCTGCCTTGATTCATGTCTTTATTAAGATTCATTTATTTATAAATCCAACGAGCAACTCTTTGATTAGCAGATATTTGGATTAAACCCATTAAATCAGAGGGCATTAAATCATTATTCTGGGCCATGTAAGGTTTCCACTCCCAAACTATGTTTTTCCCTGTGCCCAGCCCCGTTAACGTGCCGTTTAATTCCCTTCTGCAGATCATACCTGAGCCAGGACCCCCTGGACTACCCGGCCCTATGGTAAGACTCTGGAAAGTGGCTTCTGCAATTAGCTGATTTGTTATCTCATGTGATTAGTTCAGGATGAGGGTGGTTTGCTCTGTTTAATTATTGCAAGCTGCTGTGAATCTGGGGAAAAAAATAATGAGGGAAGAGCTACAGTGTCGTGTGTTGTCTTTGGAGAGATGGAAGCACCTGATTTAGGAGAGTCTATCAGCATTTGTGGCATGTTTTGCAAATATTCAAGTTGCTCCTTGAGGTGGGGAGAAGATAAAACCTTATGGGGTGGGAAAACCTGTTCCCTCTGTGATGGTGTTCTGTATTCCCACAAATTTGCCCAAGTCGATAAGTTTTTGCCATCAATTGCAGCAGGAGAGGAAGTGGCTGGTGATGAACACTCAGAGCATTTTTTGATGCAGATATCAAAGGTATTTGGTACTGATGATGCTCCAAAAGGCTGAGGAGCTGTCAAGGGCATCGGGAAGGTCAAGATGCCTCTGATGTGTCCAAGATGCACCTTGAGAGGCCGTGCTTCAAAACCAGGTGGCATTCATAACTCAGGAGGTGTCCCTAGCCCAGCCTGGGCTTAGAGGGCTGTGGTGGCAGGGTGCTGCCCTCCAGAGCTGGCTGTCACTTGCTTCACGAAAGCTCTTCCAATACTTGCTCCCCAAAGCTCTATTACAGCGTTTTATTGTTGTGTGTTACACAAAGCGGTTCCTTTTCAGTTCCTCTTTCCCCCGGATTTGACGTCGGAGAACCAAATAAACTGCCACCTGTCTTGAAAAGAAATATTTGGCCATTGTCAGCTCATAATTTGAGCAAGAAATGGTTTAGGAAGAACAAACTTTGGGGTTTGTTTTTTAAATTCTAGTTTTCAAATGCACCATTGTCTTTCCCGCAGGGTCCTCCAGGAATCCAGGGGCCTAAAGTAAGTCTATAAATTAAATGTCACCCACTGTTTCCAGGCTGCCAGTGCATTATTTACAGGCTCACAAAGGCCTGTCAGCTCTGGGGACTGATTTTTTTGTCACTGTTTGTGACAACACATCCCTTGGTTGTGCTGTTCAGCAGTTGGCGTTTTGGAAGACGAGCTGTTTTTCCTTCCAAACACATTTACGATGTGAAATCCTCCTCCAGCACGGAGGACTGGTGGCATGTGCAAGTCGGGGTTTCCAAACCTTGCAGGTTTAAACCTGTATTTTCAACTATTTTCTTACGTGGTCTGGTCAAGAGGAAAATGTTAACGGCAGCGTGTGAATAAGCATCTCGGAGAGGTGGGAGGAGGCAGCAGATGCGCGGGGTGGAGCTGCTGGGCAGAGCTGCTGGGTCTTCTTCATTGATGTTATTTCATTTATTCAGGGCTTGGATGGTGCAAAGGGAGAAAAAGGTGACAGTGGTGAGAAGGGGGACCAGGGCGACACTGGACCTGCTGTGAGTTGTTTTCCTGATATCTCATTTCTGGCCGTCGACAGAAACCTGCCTGACAGCAACCATCCCTACACCTTGTTTCTTTTTCCCTTAAGGGTCTCCCGGGTGCTCCAGGGCTCATTGGTTTACCCGGTACCAAAGGAGAGAAGGTAATTATCGGTGTGGGAATGGAGTGGTGATGTTGAGGTGTCATCCTAAAATAAAAATAGGGGTGTAAAATTGTGCTGTGGTGAAATGACAGAGCCAGGCTTAGCGGCACTATGCTGATGTGTGGTGAGGAGCAACCTTGAGTCCTTGAGGGGTTGTTGGGTGAGCCTGTGCTGTCACTGCTGTAGTATTTCACCAAATGGATATAAGTGTGCCTGCGACTCAATTTAGCATGTCTTAATTATTATTTTTACAACTGCAGGGAAAGCCGGGGGAGCCAGGATTGGATGTGAGTATGGAAAATGTTAATTATTATGTAGAAACCTGAACAACATGCATGTAAAGGCCATGAAAATGCTTGAGATGGGCAGAAAAATATGTAGCTAACACTGTATAGACTTGTGTCCCTTAAACACGGTGCCCACAGAACCATGTCTGTAGGGAAGGGCTTAATTCAGGCCAGTTCCCAGACCGCTGCCACTGCACAGCGGTAACTGCTCAGCTAAAGATGCTGGAGGGCTTTCTCTTTCCAGTTGAGAATACTTGTATTGGATTCAGTGAAACCAAAAATCTCCAACAGATTTAATATTACTGGGGTAGGTAAAGCACTAGCTTTCCCAAGAATTGCTGAGATACCAAGTCAACAGGAAGGAAATGTCACGTTCTTCACTATGGGAGGGTGGGTTGATCGCTGGAGGCTGCTTATGTTGAACTGAGATGCCGGGACATTTGCACACTCAACTTAATTTTTTTTATTATTTATTTTTTCCCCCCTCTAAAAATTGTGGTGATAGGGTTTCCCAGGTCTCAGAGGAGAGAAAGGAGAGAGAAGTGAAAGAGGCGAGAAGGTGAGTTGGGTTATGGCTGTAGAGATGCTCATGGAGGCAGGACTGGCTGCTCTTTTGGCAGGCAGCGATGCTTGCCCTGGGTGCTGGTTCCCTCTCCAACCTGGCAGCAGTTCTCAGGTCACTGCTGTAAGGTCTTTTTTCTGTGGCACAAGTATTCACATGGCCCCAGTGCAGGGCAGGACACCCAGTTAATTCCTACCCACTTGGAAGTGCTTTCTGCAAACCTGGCCCCTGGCCCCAGCACAACCATTGTGGGGAAATGGAGCAGCCTGACAGCTCAGGGTTGTGAAGAATCACTAGTTTTGGTTTATAGACCTTGAAAATGGATCCAAGGCAAAGGTTTTGCTACAGGGATCCTTAAATAAAAGGGTGCCCTGCTGGAAGCAGGAGTGGCTGGAAGCTGGGAGCTCCCACTTACTGTCAGATACCAACTTGGTTTCTAGCAGAAACCAGTCATTCAGCCATTCTGGTATAAAATCATTTATTAAAATCTCTCTGTCCAGCTTTAACTGAAGATTTTCACAGTGATTTTTAATTAGTCCGTTGAGGTTCCACTAGTGCAAACATCCCTACTCTGGGTGAGGTGTGGGACTCTGCAAGTGCTGTGCGAGTTAAAGTCAAGGTGTTTCCCCTCCAGTTCCTGATATTTTTCCCATTGTGCCAACAGGGTGAGAGAGGAATACCAGGGAGAAAAGGAGCCAAAGGGCAGAAGGGAGAACCAGGCCCTCCTGGACTGGATCAGCCTTGTCCCGTGGTACGTCTTTTATTTCACTCATTCTAAGCGCGCATTGCCGGGACTGAAAGGGGACGCGGCTTTGCAGGCAGAGAAAGGGAGGGGGAGGATTTGGTAGTTCTTTATTTTGCAGTAAATCAGAGCAGATGGTTATTGTTTTCTCACTTTTCTTAATGGTTTGTTTTATCTGCACTGCTGGAAGTTCACTGCTTGCTGTAAGGGCTCCTCTCTGGCCAGATGGGAGCAAGCCACAGCAGTAAAAATAAAGGATCTTTGTGTAAAGACCTTCGTATTGTAGTCGGGAACAATGGGCTTCAGTAATGCTCTTTGGGAGATGATGATGGTGTGCCCTGGTTAAGTTCTTTGGGAGATGATAGTGTGTGCCCTGGTGAAGCTCTTTGGGAGATGATGATGGTGTGCCCTGGTGAAGCTCTTTGGGAGATGATGATGGTGTGCCCTGATGTTGGTGTGCCCTGGTGAAGCTCTTTGGGAGATGTTGGTGTGCCCTGGTGAAGCTCTTTGGGAGATGTTGGTGTGCCCTGGTGAAGCTCTTTGGGAGATGTTGGTGTGCCCTGGTGAAGCTCTTTGGGAGATGTTGGTGTGCCCTGGTGAAGCTCTTTGGGAGATGTTGGTGTGCCCTGGTGAAGCTCTTTGGGAGATGTTGGTGTGCCCTGAAGCTCTTTGGGAGGTAATGATGGTGTGCCCTGGTGAAGCTCTTTGGGAGGTGATGATGGTGTGCCCTGGTGAAGCTCTTTGGGAGATGATGATGGTGTGTGTGCCCTGGTGAAGCTGCTGGTCTGGCTTTTGAGTACATTTGAAATCAGAGAGTAACTCACCGCAGTGGATGGTGATTTAAATGCAAAGTCAACTCAAAAAACCAAGCGAGGGATGAGCCTGACTCTAACTTTCCTGCATGAGGAAGTGGGTTGGAGCTGATAGCATTTTAGTTCTGCCAAAGATCAGTGATGTACGAGCTGGAGCTCCCTGGGCTGCCAAGAAGCACCTCTGAGAGAAGAGACCTCCCCGTGTTTCTCCACCTGAGGTGGCAGCTCGTGGCTCAGATCTGTCCCTTCTCAGACACATCCCGGGCCACCACTGTGCAGTGTGTACACACAGAGGTTTTCCAGGAAACCTCCTGGGTGTCTGAGCCTGAGGAAGGTGAATCTCTCAAGTCTACTTCCAGAAATTCTCATTCCTTTGACAGGGGCCCCCAAAAAACCACCACCAACAAAAAAACCCAAAACCAACCAACCAACCAAATAGAAAACCCCAAACAAACCAAGAACCCTCTACTGGTTTAGAACAAAAACCAACCAACCAAACAAAAAATCCCAAACAAACCAAGAACCCTCTACTGGTTTGTAAGTTACCTGGCCTGGAAAATATTCCTCCTTTCCATTACTAATTTTTCATATAATGACTAAAACCAGAGAGAGCCTTTCCCTAAAATGCTTTGAGGCTACAGGATGAGAGTCAAGATTTATATCAACTATTGAACTTAAAACTACTTAAATGTAGCTGTTAGCCCCTAGTTCAGCTGCACCAAACTAGTAATGACAGGTCCCTGCTTCAACGTGCTCCAAAAAGCTCATTTCTTCTCTAAATGTGTGACTTTTTCTCCCCCTGCCAGCACAGCTGAGGCAATCAGAGCTCCACTCTACCAGTAAAAAACTCATTCAGTCACTATGCGTCATTTTGCTTGGAGACTGAATGGGAACTACAATTAATGATTTAATTTCTGGTGGATTACCTTTCCTCCCTCAACATGCTGGATGATTTAACCTTCATCTTTTTCACTGCGCTGTTACAAATGGGGGAATCTCTGGTTTGTGTACAGAAGATCTTTCCCAGATGACAGATCCTACGTGTCTGTGAATTCCCTACTGTAAAACAACTCTGCTGACTTGCTGTGTCATCAGAAATGGAAGTGTAAAGTTCTGGACCCGTCCTCCTCCTCCTCCACTGAAACATGGGTGTCTGTCTGAGTAACTCCCATGTCCTTTATCATTCTCAACAAGCAGTTATTTTTCCAAACAGGGAGATGATAGCATTGCAGGCAGCAAAGGGGACCCAGGTTTACCAGGCCTGGAGGGGGTGAGCGTACCCTGCCCTTTGGTACAGTATCTGCTCTCTTTCTTTCTTGCATGGCTTGTGTGTGTGTTTCTGCTGTGACCAAGCCCTGTCCTGAGGAGTGAATCCCTCCAGGGAGAGGAAGTACATGAGGCAGTAGAGCTGGAACAAGATGTTTCACTTTGGTGCTCAGAGAAGGATGCTGGTGTGTTGTACCTTCATCCCAGTTAAAACCACTTTAGATAAGGAGTGTAAGCAATGGGAGATCACCTAGGGGATGCCTGCCCCTTTATGATAGAAGATACTAAAAATGAGTTCTAGTTTCTCTCAGCACCTATGGCCCAGTTTGGTTTCCCTTGTGCAATAGTCCAACAATTCTCCAGAAAGGTTCTTGCTCTGTTCCCCAACAGTTCACTGCACAACTAGCTAAAAAGCCATCATTGTTTTATTTTCTTCCTTTTTTTTTTTTAAAAAACCATAGAAAATGCTGCATGTTAGATGATTTGCAGTTGTCTTCAGAGAAACAAAAGGGCAGTAAGCTGTCTCTTTTTTTTCAAAAAGTTAAATTACTTTCATATGCGTTGAAGAAACCAAATACTAGCAGCAGGCGTGCTCCGACTCTCCGTATTTACTCCCTAGAGATGTTTTATTTACCAACTATTTCCCATCTCCACTATATAGAAAACACAAGACCTGTCTGTATGGAAGGCATTATAAACTGCAGTAGGTCATCTCTCCAGTATGGAACTACTACGTGACTAGTTAGTAAAGCACTTGCACATCTTCCCACTTAGGTAGGTG
Organism: Antrostomus carolinensis; assembly: GCF_000700745.2. NCBI lineage: Eukaryota > Metazoa > Chordata > Aves > Caprimulgiformes > Caprimulgidae > Antrostomus > Antrostomus carolinensis. Next base: position 12,719 of record NW_010300205.1, on the reverse strand, counting down.
AGGGTTAGTTGCATGTTGGCTGGGAGTGTTGTCTTCGTTCTCCACCCCACCGCGTGGTGGGGGTTTGCTGGGTTCTCAGCGATGGGTTTCACTCTGGGAGCATGAGCCTTACGTGCAGGTTGCAAAGCTCTTTTTAAGTTGACAAGTCATTTTTGAATCACTTTGAAATGTGGTAGAAAGGCGTGGAGTTTTCTGATGGCCAAAATAAGTATTTTGAGTATATGGGAAGGAGAAAAATCCCAGGGCAGCAATCAACCTCATGGCGATAGGTGTTAGGATGCGCTTTAACAACAGGTCAGGATCTTTCTAGGTCACAGAACTGCTCTGCATCTTGTCCCTTTACCCTTCACCCCCAGACAACTCTGAAAAATGTACAAGTTGCTTTTTTTTTTTTTAATGAATAGTTATGGACCAAATATTGACTGGTGTCAGCAGAAAAATGTGTTTTCTCTAACTAAAGTTACAGGAAAGCATGTGAGAACAACTTGACCTGTTACACTACAAGTAGCTGGAGAGGGTAACCTTACTTCACTGCATCTGTTTTATTGGGCATAGGCTATTTTACATATAAAATCAATACAGAATACAAAAAATGTGATGACTGACATTTACAGTAAAAAAAATGTAAAAATGCATGTTGACCTCTATTTTCACTAGCAGTTCTCTCTGCTGCATACATGTCCTCGTGGTTTCCCACCCCTAATTAATTTGGAGGTGGCTCTGAGGGGAAGGGTCAGTGCATGTGTGCTCTCTGTAGCTCTACATGCAGAAATTCATGCAATCAAGAGATCCAAGAGCCTTAAAAAAAAAAATCCAGCATCAGAAAAGGCAGCTGAAATCAGCTAATTCTTCTAAAGTATCTTGACAGAGTTGGTCTCTCATAGTCCATTCCTCTTCTAAGGGGCTTCTTGCTTTTCAGGGTTTTCTTCCTGGTAAGTAAGAAAACTTTCTTCTGCCTTTCTGATTTCTGTTCCTTGTATCTCCATCAGAAAAAGACAAGTATTTTCACTCCCTTTGCATAGTCCTATTTCAGTCAGTTCAGCAATTCAAGATTTCATAGTGAAACTAAGTACTGGGGGATCGGATTTAATACAATTAAGGTATCGTCCAGAAAAAAATAAAAAAAATTAAAAATCACTGCCCCTAGACTGAAAAGCACATATTAACAAAAAATACATTTCGACATCATGCTTTCCATATATGTCTGATTGCAAAATTCACTACCTTATAAAGCAGATTATGACATTAGTTAAGTATGGTTCCAAATTTTTATATTATTTATATTTGTTCACATTTTCTTTTTTGTATAAAGGAAAAAAGCGTAGGTTTATTTTATTGTTTTTACCCTGGAGTGGATTCAAGTTTGTGTTGTGTGTGACACACACACAGATTACATTGCCTGCGTATTTATTTTTGTGCCTATACAGTAAATGGGTTTTGCATGGTAATTAAGGGTGCTGCTAAACTTTTCATTGTTGTGAAGACTGAGCTGCAGGTTTTTGGGTCTGACACTGAAGTCACTGGCAACAGAAATTAAACCTGTAAATTCAATTTTGCAGGGACCAGACGGACTACCAGTAGCAGGATGTTGGCATAAGGTACAGTAATAATAATAATTATATACCCTTGACCAGGTTCTGAGTAATTTTGTTTGCTGCATGGTGATTGTCCTGCTGCACTTCCTTTAAGCAACAGGTTATGTGCCTGGCAGACATCATGTCATGCCTTGGGAGAGCAGAGTTCCATCTAGCTTCGTGTCTTGTTCCCCACAGCTGCAGATTGGTGTTAGGAACACTGGCTAACCATGAAAAAATATTCTCATTAATACTGTCAGTAGCAGTGCTTTTGTTTGGGTTTTTTTTTCAGGTTTGTTTTTTATTCTGGCCCAGGTAGTTTAGGAACCACTCATGCAAAGACTCTACAAAATGTGCCTGTGTGACTTAGACCATACCCTTGAGCTGAGACTTTTACAGCAGGTTAAAACCTCTTTGTCACAGTTACAAAACACAATATTTCCAAACAAAGACTTTTCTGCCCTTGTAATTATAATCCACAACCATTACTCTGCTTTATTGTAATCGGTAAATCAGGGTGCAGGTGGGTCAGGAAATTTTTACTGTCTCACAAAACCAGAACAGCAGACAGGGGTTGTAAGTGCTGAATGCAGCCCAGGAGAATGAGGAGAAACATTTTCCCCCTGCCCATAAGATGAGGATTTGATCCAGATTCATAGGAGGATGGTGTAACCGTGTTCTCTGACAAGGGTATGACACTGAAGCTGAGTGGAATTACTAACCCAGTTTCAAACATGTGGTATGTGGACACAGTTTGAGTTAATAGCAAGCATGTTACTAACTGGTTGCAAAACCCTTGGTTAGAATGCGAGCACGCCCTTAGCGTATGAAAGGTTTTAATTCTGTGGTAAGTTGTTTGGATGTGCTGTTAATATTAAAAGAAATCTGAATGCTAATCCTTATGATATTAATAAGATTAGTAAATATAATGAATGGAGCATTTATCTCTGATTAAAATGTTTGTCTGTGTTCTTTTTCAGTGATCTCTAAGCATGAAGCACAATGTGTAAATAATGTGATATATTTTGATCAATTTTTAAATTTTTGTATAAAAAAAGGAAAAAAAAAAACTTTCAACAGTAATATATTGACCTTTTTTTATACCGGATTCTGTCATTTATGGACTTGGAAAAATATTGTAAAGCTCCCAAAGCTGTAAGATACGCATGGTAACATCAGGATTTGATAAAGGTACCGATGAGGGTAGCTGGGAATGACCAGGATTCACTGCTAACGTCGTGAGACAGCGTGTTGCCTTGTGTGCCTTAACGCCTGGAGGAGGGAGAAATCCCTGTCCTGCTTCAGCTCCCAACTCTGTATTTGCATTGCACGTGCACATTAAAAGGGTGAAAAAACCTGGCTCAAAACAAAGAAGAAAAAAAGGATGCAGCCCTAGAAATGAAAGAAGCTGCTGTGTACCGTCTGGTCAAACAAGAGAAGGATTTGCAACTTGCAGAGGAAACAAAGCCGAGCTCCGTTCATTGCTACCTGCTGATGGAAACAGCAATTCTTTGGCTAAACAGAACGCCCTCGACTATCTGTGGATATTTCCACTACTACCACAAAAAGCTTTTTAGTTTTCTCCAGAGGAAGCACCTCTGGGTCCTGAGCTGGGGTCTGTGGCTGAAGCTGTGCAAGCGTTTTGTTACTGCGGAACCCAAATTCCCCAAGAAACCTCCGCTCCAAAACTGAAACACAAAAACCGAGTAAGACTTTCAGCGTAGACAGCTGCAGGACAGGGAGGGCTCTGCTGAAGTCTGTTCTTAAAGAACAGAGCACATCATGTTGCTGTTGGGGTTCCCAACACTTGGAGTTTGGAGTATTTAATTGTCTTGGTTTGTAGGGTTCATTTGAGTTTGATTTTTTTTTTTCTTGGTTTATGTGGTTTTAATTTTAAACTCTGTAACTCTGCACACTCCTCTTGTCCTCTTCTTCCTCTCCCCTTTTTCAGTCTCTTTCTTTAAATCATCTCATCTTGGGTACATCCCATGCAGAGTAGGGTAATGAATAAAAGGAGGATTATGATTTTGATAACTGCATATGGCATTAAGTGAGAGCAATTAAAAATCTGCAAACTATTTCACTGTTCACATTTTGACAGATGCTGCGAAAAACAGATTGTGCAGTAAAGAGACATAAAAAAATGATTTCAGGGAGGAAGAAAATGGGTTACAGCCAAGTCTGTTCAGCTTACAATGAAGATCAAGAGGCAATCAGATTCCTTTACAAGGAGGAGATACTTTATATTAACAAGTTCTTAAATGGAACAGAAAAAGATATACAAATATCTGTCCAATGGGTAGAAGCTAAAGCTACACAAAATCAAATAAGTAAGCCATGGATTTTTAATGGTGAGACTGGTTAATCCTAACCAGACCAGTGATGTAATCCCCATCACTTTGATGCCTTTTTGATTTAACAGATAACTTCTGGATTAAATACTTCAGTTTTATACAAGTTGCTAGGCTCTGTGTAGGAGTCCTAAGTGAAATAAAGAGCTTGACCACGGTATCAAACCAAATGATATCAGGGCGCTTTGTGACCTTGATCTTAGAAAATACAGAAGAGAGTCATTTTTGGTGCACTGAGTAGATCCAAACCCTCTGTCAGATCCTTGTTCCACTGCATCTCTTACAGCAGCTACTGCCAGAGAGGACTTCAGAGAGGGATGCGACCATCCAAGAGGGATGTGACCATCCAGAGGCCATGTGCCCTGGACAACCTGTCCTAGCACTAAGGTAGTTCTTGTCCTGATATTTTGAAGAACAGCAGGAACATGCTCAGTGCTCCACGCAGGTAGGGTGATGTCTGACTGATGTCTGTGAGTTCATATCTGTGACTGGTGTCCTTAAACTTGTCCTTTTAGTCAGCTGGGAGCACTGGTTATCTGCTGGTCAATGCTGCAATGGCCATCTAGCTTGGTAGATGTGGACACAAAAGACTTAACAGCTGTAGGCAGTGAACTTCTGTTACCTGTCTTTGTTAGCTGCTTAGGGTCTACACCTACACATTGCTTGCTCTGTGGCTACACTTTGCATCTTTACCAGTTACTGACCATTTTTCTTGGTCACCTGTGATAGTTTAACCAAAAACCAGGACAGTCACCATATAGATTAAATCCATGTAAATTCAGATCAACTAACAAATCAAGAAACAAGAATTATGTAACTCAAAACAGCAATGAAAATGCATTTTATTTACTTCCATTTCATGTTGTTAGCTATCACTTTTGGTGTAGGGGTTTTTAAAGGCATAAGGAGCAGTTGAACAAGCTCCCACTGGCTTTTAGTGCTTTTGAAAAACCCCTTTACTGTCCCAAATTAAAGCTAAAAATCTTCTTCTGTGAAGGTTGAAGGCAAATCTCTCATTGATGTCACCGGGAAGAAGATCTGTAATTGTTCCCTTAATGTACAGTTGCTCTTCCCATCTTCCCCCAGTCATCTCCAAACTAAAAGCAATTCACTACTCCAAACCACACTGTGGGCTTCTACAACTCAAATTCCTGCACGTGTCCTGTTCATGGAACCTCTATTGATATCAATGAGAGTTCAGTCCCCAGAATGACTGCAGAAAGCACAAGAATCTGGAAGTGTCCACAAACAATCTACAATGCAGATAGAAAAGTCTTGTTTTACATACGCTGGCAAAAACTAAACAGCTTTCTATCTAGCTCCTACTTGAAGAAGTTTGATATCACTGAAGCTACAAGACAAGCTAACCTCCAAAGCTTATGAAATTATATTAAAATTTATATTTTCTCTGAGGAAATACCCCGAAGTCCTATTATCTTCAGGTAAACAAGTCAGTATTCCGTCTTCAACTTGTGGAATATCCAGTGCTTGTAGGCATCAACTGTGACCACTGCCAGGCCTGCAAAACATTGATACAGAATACCAGAACAGTGCTTTACCTATTGCTCTAACCACTCTGCACGGCAGCCGTCCCCCTCCCAACACAGAGCCTCTGCTGCCACAGAACCCAAGACATTTGTTCGAAACAGAGGAAAAACAGCTCGTTTTGAACCGACTAAACCTCCTCACCGGGGTTGTTCTTCCCCCATCGCCAAGGCACAGCCTGACCACTCGCGGCGTTTCCACACTAGCCAAGGAGGAAGGCCAGAATTATCTTTCACACACAGGACCCCAGCAGTGCTACCACCTCAGCTGCCAAATCTTTTAGTGATCATCTTTGAAAATTCTCAAGGCAAATGCCCTCTCTGCATTGGTTTATTCTGCATCCTGAATATGACAAGGCCAGTATGAACAAAGGAGATCCATCTATGAACCTACGGCAAGTCTGGTATGTTCAGGACATCTGATTTACTGCACGTGTACAGATGGGCAGCCTGTGTGCAGCTCCACTGGACTTCTCGTGTCCATTAGAAATGCTGGCAGGTATGGGTCCTGCTGCATACAGCACCCACTGCCACTTCAGCTACGAGGAGCTAACCAGTAGATCTCTGAGGATCTGCTGGTGGTTATGTCTACTCTACCAACCCATTCTGTCACCAAAGCATCTGAGACCGGTGGAAAGCAGAGCTCCTGGGAACAGAGCAAAGTACAGATCCCTGGGCAAGGATGGATGTGATCTACACTGAAGTCCTTCCTGGTCCTCAGCTGAGATCGGTGTATTTGGCTTTCATATTCTGAACTTTGTGTTCCTTATCCATCCTATCGTGCAGATCAACAGACTGTGTTCAAGGAACTGCTGATTTTCTATCGATGGCACAGTCTAAGAGGAAATCTCTTTGGACTTCCATGTGCTTTCCACACACACATATTTAGAAGAGTAGGTTGTTAAATGCTAAGTTGTTTCAGAGAAGTCAGGATCTTACTGGGAAGAGTTAAAAAAAAGATGTGCTTTGCTCAGCAAATTCATGCCAGATCAGTTGATTATTTTTCTCCTTCCATATGAAAATGTTTATGTGGGTCTTTTTGAATACTTTTGAGTTTGCAAATAGCTCACAAAGATAAATTTTACTTTTAGGTAGTATTCAAAACTCAGTAATTATCTCAGCCTCTTACAAAGGGTAGTGCATTCTTTCCCCCCTAGGAAACTGCTCTCTTTCTTTTTCTGGTTTGAGAGAATGTAAGATTGTTTTACAGGAATTTAGAAATGCAGCTAAATGTTACCACTGCATGTCAGTAGCAATAGAGATGATCAACAGGGAGGCTGCTAATACTTATGAAATGTAGGTCAGTCTGAGGCTGAGCAATTGATTTATCCTGGTGACTGATATATTTAGTATGTTAGCTTCATGGATTCATCAATAGACAATTTGGATAACACGAGTTACTGATCTAGGGGGAATCTGAAGCCCAGCTAAATTTATGTTCATCTTTGTTTTCTAGTTTACAAAACAATATTTATTAGTGCCATTTAACTGACCATGAAAGCATGGTGACTGCCATTATGTTAGGATAACCACACCTGCCTGCTGCCCAGGAGCAGAGGATGTGCAGCTTTCTTTAAGGCTTGTTCTATTTAAAATTATAGCTAATGACCACCTTTCCAGTTACTACCAGCATCCTCTCTCTGATGTACTCTCTCTAATGTTGTAGCATTACCAACTTCCCAAACTGAGTTGTAGGGCACAAGAATTCACTGAAACTCCTACAAAGTTTTCCATCCACAAAGCTCTGCTGCTTGCTGCTGTTGTGTCGGTCCTGGTGCTCCAGCACTGGTGATGCTGCAGCCAGCTGTAAGCACGGGGAACACTCACTCCCTAAAGCTTCTGGAGTGATGGATTTTGGGGGGAAGGGAACATGGTCAAAGAACCCCCATGTCTGTAACTCCAGTTTGGTGCTGAAAGTGTGCTGGCAGCTCCAGAGAGGCCCCTTGCCAGTGTGTGAGCCTGATGATTTAGCCTGTGTTGATAGGGGCAGGTGAGATTAATTAAGAGTTTTGCAGCTGAATTGTGGCTTTGGACAGTGAGTCCAAGTATTATTTCTCTGGGTTATGAAACAGGTGGCAGAGAAAACCCAGTCTGACTCCAGACTGAAACTGTTTCCAAGCCTTAATGCACTGGGATTTTAGTTTAAGGAAAAAAAAATTAGAAATCAAGATATTGCCACATGGTTTGATTTATTCTCATGGGGCAAGTTGCTTTTCTTGTATACACTGCTTCAAACACTTGCTGTATATGTAATGGTGATGAATTTATTTCCATATGGATTTTCCTCCTGTCTATTTAAAAAAATAAGAATGTTTTTCCTAACGATAAGAGATTTCCCAGTGTGTTTTCTTATTAGGAAACCAATAGATGAAATATTTAGGTGGGCTTTTGTCTTTATGTCATTTCCTAAATTCACCATTTGAAATCCTTAAGCAAACCAGCAAAACACATGTGAGGTTTCAGTTCAAGACATCCTATGCAATGATGAAAAAAGTGTTCCATGGAGAATGATACTCGTGGTTTTAAGATTGTTTTAGTAACCCATTACCCAGGAAGCATGTTTGTGATGACCGAGGCTTTTATGCCAAAAAACCCTTGTTTTTTAGTTTGGCTCCTTTCTTCTCCTCCCCTCACACACAAGCTCAGTGTCCCATTTCAGCTGCTGCAACCAGTGCTGCTGTGATAGTGCTGAAGCAGATGACACCAGCAAACGATTTCAGTCTGCAGTGTTTACTATCACAGCTCTGTAAATTTTTATATGCAGCTCACACGGGTTTGTAATCAGACAGATTTAATTCTTGGGCCAGAATTAAAGAACTCACTTATTTGTAATATATAGCTTAATTAAAATATTAAAATGCCAGAAATTTCTAGCTTTATCATAATGGTAAATAACCATCCTTGGTCAATGTAACTGTGCCTTATTAGCCTGGAAGTGTAAGTATGTATTATAAAGGAGTATTAAGAGCTTAGGTTTCCTGGTTATTGAATACTGATTTAATGCTGCCCTCTAGAGGAGATATTTTTTTTATAAAGAGAAACAAATTTAATACTAGGATGAATTTTATGCTAATTTTATGCCGTGACAGAGTTCCTTAATTGATAGCATACACAGGGATAGGAGCTCCTTTTGCATAACTACATGGTTTGAACAGATATTCATAAAACAGGAGTACAGAGATAGAAATTTTTTCATTGTTTTTCTAAATCTGGTATTTCTTTCTTGGGAAATATCATATTCTTATTTTTTTTTAAGTCCTAATGTTGCCTGAACAATTTAAAAGTGTTATACAAATAAAATCTATCTGTAGTAGGTTACCATTCAAGTTTCCATTTTAAAATTTTAGACAGCAGGAGGTTTGAATTATTTCTATTTTTTTTTACAGGCAACAGATTTATACTTAAGATCTGCAAAAATATTAGTAACAAGAAATTATAAAAATGTAAAAATTTTAAAAGTATCCCCAAACTACTCATCCTGGACAAATACTGTGTATGTCTGGCCAAATTCAGATGTGGGTGAGTTTGGTTCCAGTTTGCACCAGCATAGTTAGGAGATGGGGTAAAACCTCAGTACTGCTTTACCTCATTCGAAGCCCCTGAGTTTTACCTGGTAAATATCTGCTGATTTGCTTAAAAGTGCAGCCAGCCTCCCAGTTGTTTAACCTGGAAGACTTGTCAAGTGAGAGACGGAGTATTTTGATAGATTTCAAGAGGCCAAAGCCACTTTAGCTTGCTCCTGGAAGACTTGTCAAGTGAGAGACGGAGTACTTTGATAGATTTCAAGAGGCCAAAGGCAATCACTGTGGCATATACTGACCTTGGCAACCTTACAGGACAGTGTTTCTTGGACCCTTCTGCAATAGTGATTTAAAAAAACAAAAACAAAACAAACCAAAAAACCAAAACCAGAAACCAAACCACCCAAAAAAACAGGGGGAGGTGGAGAAAAACCAGAAACCAAACCACCCAAAAAAACAGAGGGAGGTGGAGAAAACATTTGGTCACTCTAGTTAATCCGGTCTCACTGGGGTGACCTGCCTTTTAATTGTGTCTCTGGCACTGCAGTAAACCTGACACATAATTAGTACAGTTTGAAATACTTCACAGCTCCACTTTGGGGAGCCTATTGCAAGACTGAAGCAAACTAATTGATATAATTCCATCTCCTAAACTTAGTTTTTCCTTGATTAGAGTTTACATTGGTAAACTAAAAATTACTTCTAGTATTTTCACGTCCCCAGGTGAACTACTCCCAACTTTTCCATGTGCTTGTGTACCATTAGATGTCACGACAAAAGGGACATCTGTAACTAGCGTGTAATCTGCAGCTAAAGTAAGTGCTGAAAACCTGTCACTTAGAAATGAATGGGAAGACTTAATAGATTGTATAACTCTATAGTACTGTAGAGAGCCTGGGGGAAAACCAGAGGAAAGCTGGGAAACATCAGTTTTCAATGCATAAAAAGTAGCATTATTGACAACAGAGTAGAGTAAGAAATACGTTATTAGTGTTTACTGATGGACAAACAATCCCTGTTTGCTAAGGGCTGGCAGAAGTTGTCTCAAAGCTGCACAGTCTGATGGAACAGTCAGTTGACTTTTGTGTCTGTGTGTGGTTTCTTAAATAATGTAGATATTAATGAACAGACACTTCATTAAAATGAAGATGTCCCACATATCTGTAAGTGACACTAATACCACTTGCTGCTCTTTTATATGCTGTGTTGTATGTTGACCTTGGAAGAGTGTATTTCATGGGATGTTATTAAATATAGGTGGGTGCGTATCAAATTTGCATTTCTGCAATTACAGACAAAAATTAGGACCTGGTTTTGCAAAGCAAAAGCACCCACATTACTCACTTAATTTCCAAATTAAGCAGAAGAGGCAATAAATTGCCAATAGCTAGAATGAGAGTTGGAGTCACGTTGTGTTTGCTGGTTAGTTTCATAGACCAGACTGCAGTTTTATAGACAATTTCATAACATAGCAACTTTTTGCGCTACGATTTGAGGTTCTTTTTTCTGGCATCTGAAAAAATGATAAAAATATTCAATATGATAAAAATGTTCAGCACAAAACACCACAGTCAAAACTGAAAGCCACTTGCTCCGTTGCATTAAATTATTTTGGATATAGAAATATTTTAGAACTGGCATGTATGGTAGCATTTCTGAAACAACATAATTTGAGAAACTATACCTGGTGGTGTTTAAAATCTAAATGGAAATCTCACCTTATTTATATACAGTTTAGAAGAATACATGCGATGTGTGCTATATCTGTCTGTAATTGTTTTGAAATAATGCTGACAGGGCTTAATCCTCTACCAGGTTATGCAAGTGTCCCTTAGTTATGTGAGTGGTTGCATCACTCCAGGAAGGCTGTTCAGAGGAGAAAGGGCTATTTGTGTGTGTGTGTGTGTTCAGTCTGGATACCTTGTGAAAATTAAGATTTGTTTTGAATGTATTTACATGGTATTTTATACAAAGCTGACTGAATCTCTGTAAAATGTATCACCTTTAAAAAGAAATATATATAGATATTAAAAATACAGAAAATGTACTTAAACATCTCTATTTGCAAACTTTTAGTGATTTTTAATCAATGTATGTGCCATGAAAAGTATTCTATTTACTCATTTATTTGGGGAACAACTACTTTAAAAATGAAGGCATTCATATCAGTATTTCTTATCCATTGTTTTATCATGTTAAAATGGTATTAATTAGTACTGCATCATGTATTTCTAGTTTAAAGCTGTAATGGACAGTACATTAGCTTGAGACCTCAAAAACTATTTTTTTTCTTTGTGCTTTCTGTAATAAAAGCAAATACTAGATTTTTAAAAATGGTCTCTCTGTACAGATTGCTTTTACAATTGTGTGAATATGTATAATGAACTCTGCATTTGTAACCAAGAATAAACTTTCCAAATTGTAAATGTTCAGGTTGTTATTATAAATAGCTACTAAGTATCTTTACCAGACAAGAGTTCAAATAAAGATTAACAGCCATTATTAACTATTCCTCCACTGTCTTTTGTTACTTAAAACCTGACTTTTATGTGACAACTGAGTTTGCCTTCCTAAATTCAATCTAAGTGCATAGCAGTTCGGTTTCAGATTCTCCATATTACACAAAATTTAAATTGCTCCTGTGTTTATCAAGTAACTGCAATTAAATGTAATTATTGGTGGCTATATCTAGTTAGCAGATAAAGTCTGCCAAGTGTGTAGTTTTAAAAGGGTCTGCTCCATTTTCTAGAGTCTTTTTAACAGATGCTGTCAAGTTTAAAACAAAAGAATGTCAGTGTGTACTTGGAAGAAAAAAAATCTGGTATCTTTTAGAAAGAAGCTCGTTAAGTTGATGAAGTCGGTTATGGGATACAACAGCCACAGTGGCAGCGGACTCAACCCATCCCAGAACATCCCTTCTGGTTCTTTATCTTCCTGTTTTTCTTGTAAGTAATTTCAATCAGACAGGAACGGAGGAATGACCATCCTAATCTGATGATAACATTTCCTCTTTTAATCCTAACTATTGCCAAGCCTAGGACTGGCTCTTAAGTAGTCAATCAGGTCTACCTGTCTGTCACCGACCTAACACAAGAGTACAATATAAATTGTTTTTACTTTAGCTTAAATAGTGAAATATGGTGTTAATTAATACAGTTGTTACACCTAGGCTACCACCTCAATTATTTTTTTAACTGTAAAAGAAACTTCCTTGA
>NW_010300205.1:0-473 GCF_000700745.2 Antrostomus carolinensis | reverse complement strand
AACAGAATGATTAAGGTTGGAAAAGGCCTCTAAGATCAAGTCCAACCATCAACATGTCAGAGCAGAGCTCTGAGGTGCCTGGTACCCCAGCAGGATCGGGGCCCGTGTGCCACCCCCAGTGCTGTTACACCCTGAGGCAGTTTCCACAGGAGCTGCCACCAGCCTTGCGGGACCCCAGTGGATGCCACCTCTCCCCATTTGTGCTCGGGGACCTCGGAGATGAAGCCACCACTCCTGATGGCGTGAGGGAACAAGTCCAGCTGGAGGAGCCTGGGAGCACTGGTGAGTTCCTGACCTTCTCGTTTTGACACCAGCCGGCCTGAAGCCGTGCTCGGGGTGTTTTGGGGAGCGGCTGGGGGGTCAGGGCTCGAGCACACGAGCGGTGTCCGTGTCCCTTTCTGCTGGGTGTCCCCAGTGGGGAGGGAACTGGGACCAGTTCCCTGAGCTCTCCGCGCCAGCCCCTGGCCGCGGCC
>NW_010300204.1:9509-19414 GCF_000700745.2 Antrostomus carolinensis | reverse complement strand
CCAACCTTAATGATTCTGTGATTCTATGTGTATGACTGCCAGCTTTTGGGACGGAGAGTCATGTCTGGAGGGTTAATCCCAGGGCCAGCTGGCCTGGAGCAGTAGCTCTGAAGACAAGAGACAGCTTTGGGTGGAAGAAGTGGGGCAAATTCTGCTGGTATTGTGTGGAGAGCCTGGCTGGTTTCCTCAGGCATCGCTTCAGGCTGCACTTGTAATAGTCTTGGGGGAGCCAAGGTAATGGGAGCAGGTTTGTGGATGCTGGCCACATTCCTCTTTTAGCATCAAATAACACTTACCAAAATCTTGTAATAACAGAGACACTTAATTTACAAAGATTTATGTGGCATTAAAGGGATCGAGTTTGATGTAACATCGTTTGGAGATTTAGTAGTCTCTGGGGTAAGGGGAAAAAAAATCTGTTAAGGGCATTTTAAATGTATTTTAAAATAAATATGATGCTTCAATAAATAATTAAATGAGAATGTGTGGAAGACCATTATGAGGACTTTTTTGCCACTCATATGCGCTTAGTTTTGAGTAATCACAGATCTGGGTGTATAAAGGAAAAATTCAAGTCCTTGAACAGGACTTTCCTCCCGTCTTAACTAATGGTGAAGCCTAAAAATATTGTTTACTAGACATGAAGGAGGGATGGGGTGTGGAGGAGGAGGAGCAGAGTTTGAAGTTATGCTGATAAAACACTCATTTTCTTCTTCTCTCCTAGGTGTGCCCTTGTCCACGCAGTGGGGACCTCAAGGCTATTTCTACCCCATCCAGATCGCACAGTACGGGTTGAGTCACTACAGTAAGAACCTGACGGAGAAACCACCTCACGTCGAGGTGTACGAAACAGCTGAGGAGAAGGACAGAGCTGGCAGGTCCGGGGACTGGACGGTGCCCAAGGGCTGCTCTCTGTCCACAGTGCCCGAGAAAGCCAAGTTCACTAACGTCAAACAGTTTGTTGCTCCAGGTGGGTTATCCTAAAGGTGTGCCAGATAAACCTGGTCTGTTCATTTCTACAGATGGTACCAGGGGAGGTTTAACTTGCTGGGATTAATGTGTTGGCATTTATCTGCCCTGACTTCCCACCCTGAAGATCTCACCTGAGAACATCGTCTCATTAGATATTAGGAAGAAGTTCTTCACTGTGAGAGTGGTGAGACAGTGTCCCAGGTTGGCCAGAGAAGCTGTGGCTGCTCCTCCCTGGAAGTGTTTAAGGCCAGGTTGGATGAGGCTTTGAGCAACCTGGTCTAGTGGAAGATGTCCCTGCTGCTGGCAAGTGGTTTGGGACTGGATGAGCTTTCAGGTCCCTTCCAACCCAAACCATTCTATGGTTCTATGATTTCTGTACCTCTGGAGCTTTTCTTTTGTTCAGTTTTCCCTCCATCACTGCTTTTTCAACATTATTTTTAATGAAAAAACAAGTGGCTGTATGCGTGGAGGGCAGGGAGAAGTTAAAGTCACATTTCCTGAGCTTTTCAACTTCTGTCTCAAAATAGAAGCAGAAAAAAAATAATGGAACCAGCTGTGAAGCCTGGGAAATAGCACTGACGTGTGATAAGCAGATACTGACAGATGATAGAATCATAAATGGTTTGGTTGGAAAAGACCTTTAAGATCGAATCCAACTGTACCTGTCCACTGCTAAACCAGATCTCTGAGCCCCTCATCTACACGACTCTTCAGTCCCTCCAGGGATGGGGACTCCACCACTGCCCTGGACAACCCCTTCCAATGCCTCAGAACCCTTTCAGCAAAGAAATTCTTCCTCACATCCCATCTCAACTGCCCTGGCCACAACTGGAGCCCATTTCCTCTTGTCCTGTCACTTGTTACCTGGGAGAAGAGACCCACATTCGCCTCTCTCCACCCTCCTCCAAGGGACTTGGACAGAGCCACAAGGTCTCCCCTCAGCCTCCTTTTCTCCAGGCTCAACACCCCCAGTTCCCTCAGCCACAAGGGAACTCAGCACACTTGTGCTCCAGACCCTTCCCCAGCTCCGTTCCCTTCTCTGGACACGCTCCAGCACCTCCATGTCCTTCTTGGACTCAGGGGCCCAACACTGAACCCAGCACTCCAGCTGTGGCCTCACCAGTGCCCAGTGCAGGAGAAGGATGACTTCCATGATGGTAGATAATGTCTATTTTCAGCCTGGAGCAAGCGTAGCACTTGCCACTCTCCGGTTGAACCCGGGATCTCTCTTTGTTGGGGTGCAACTATTTTTGCAAAATTTGAGATCCTAGTTCTGGTTGATCCAAGTTGCCTTGAACGAGGCAACAAGGACTGGGAGAGGATGGTGAAGACCTGGGGCCACGTAGAGCCACTCTCCTTCACCCGCAGCCGTACAAGATGCATTTTGTTGCTGTCTCTTCAATTGCCCGTGTTCTGTTTCATCCTTAGCAGAGAAATTCATTACTTCATGGGCGAGTTTCCTTTGTGCTGGGACAGGCTCATTAATAAGGACGTAATGTATTTTTCCTCAATCAATACCCATTAGAATTAATGAGTCCATTACTTAAAAAGACAATGAAGTAATTTTCAGTTGGCACCTTAGGCCGGGGTCTCGAGGGAAAAAATTGTCGAACACTCTTGTGTCTTTGTAGTAGATAAATACGGGGAGAGGAAAGGCTGGAAGATCTGGTTTGTATTCTCTCCTCGTCCTTTAGTGATGGCAGAGTAATCTGCAGGGCTCGAAGGCCACGCTATGAATCCGCTCCTCTTAGATGGCCTGAAGTAATGGATTTACAGGCACTTAGGGCAGCACAAACAACGAGCAGCCTTCAGTTCTCCTTCACTCCTTAAAACTCTTTTTTTTTTAATTATTATTTTTTTTTCTTCCCCCTCTATTATAATTCACGTTGTTATCACACAGCCATTTATTTACAAGGAACCATAAAACTCACTTGACAGGAATTGCGAGTGGGGTTTTTTAATTAGATTATTTGTTTTTTTTTTCTTCAGAGGAGCAAAATGTTGTGCAGCAAAGAGCTGAGTTTCTTGTTCCTGAAGCAGATGCTGATCTCCCAGAACTCAAAGGCGTGAAGCTTTTACTTTAAAGGATTGGAAAATGTGATGTTCTGCACTTTGGCATCAACAACCCCCTGGAGCAGAAAGAGACCTTGGGGTGTTGATTGACAGCTGACTGAACGTGAGTCAGCAGAGAGCCCAGGTGGCCAAGAAGGCCAAGGGCATCCTGGCCTGGATCAGCACCAGTGTGGCCAGTAGGAGCAGGGAAGTTCTCTTCCCCCTGCACTGGGCACTGGTGAGGCTGCAGCTGGAGTGCTGGGTTCAGTGTTGGGCCCCTGAGTCCAAGAAGGACATGGAGGTGCTGGAGCGTGTCCAGAGAAGGGAACGGAGCTGGGGAAGGGTCTGGAGCACAAGTGTGCTGAGTTCCCTTGTGGCTGAGGGAACTGGGGGTGTTGAGCCTGGAGAAAAGGAGGCTGAGGGGAGACCTTGTGGCTCTGTGCAAGTCCCTTGGAGGAGGGTGGAGAGAGGTGGGGATGGGTCTGTTCAACCAAGGCCCAAGGGCCAGGACAAGAGGAAATGGGCTCCAGTTGTGGCCAGGGCAGTTGAGATGGGATGTGAGGAAGAATTTCTTTGCTGCAAGGGTTCTGAGGCATTGGAAGGGGTTGCCCAGGGCAGTGGTGGAGTCCCCATCCCTGGAGGGATTGAAGAGTCGTGTAGACACAGTGCTGAGGGACATGGGTTAGTCATAGGGGACTGGTCAGTGTTGGGTTCATGGTTGGACTCGATGAGCTTAAAGGGCTTTTCCAGTCCAGGCCATGCTGGGATGTAGCAAAATGCTGTAGATTAGTTTGGGAGATGGGGAAAAGCTGCAGAGGAATCTGACCTGACCTTGGTGGTTGCCCTCAGAAATATTTAGGGGATATTTCACATGTCAGGAAGTAGCAGAAGGGAAACAGTTGCTCCGTGCAGGAGAGTTTTCTGCTGTGGCAAGGTGTTAATTTAAGACGACTGTCTTTAAGTGTTTATCATCCCTCTGTGCCTTCAAAGCTACAGGATTTGCACACAGTCTTACAAACTAATTAGCCCTTTGATCTTCTAGTATAGGTTTTTTGAGGATAAGTTGATTTTACATTTTAAATTCTAGCCTGTGAGAGAAGACTGGTTTTTATTACGTGCCATGGCCTGGGAACTTTATTTAATTTTATTTTTTTTAATTAAACTTGAGTTTTGCCAATGGAGAGATGAATAAATACTTTAACACATTATTCTTTCTATATTATTTTCTCTTTTTTTCTTCCACAAAACTAATCAGCTCACTGGTTTTTGGAACTGTAAAGTTGGGAAAAAGTCATAGATTTAAATTTTAGTCACAGATTTAAATATTAGTTCCAGGATGGGGATCCTAAATACCTGCTTCTCTGCACCCCTGGATTGATTTTTCTTTATCCTGAAAGTGGAGCTTTATTCAGAAATGTGACCACTCAAGTGCTGCCATGTTTTTGGTGTCTTCTCTGCCAAGTGAATTTTTCCCTTTGGAACAAAAAGGTGGTTGTTGGTTTATATTTTGATTTCCAGAAAGGGAAAAACCACGGAGCATCAATGTTCTCACAGCTCAGCTGCTGTGCCTCATCCTGGAGGGAAAATCCAACTCTGTCTCAGTGCTGGCAGCTGTAAGATCTCCCCATTGGTGGCCCTTTCCCGTCCCCCCCAACCCTGCTGGGTGTCCCTTGCACCCCTCCATCTAGCAGGTACCAAAAGCATCCGATGAAGCCATGGACCAAGCCACGGGTGCTTGAGCTCCAGAGCGAAGAGCTGCAGCAGCGTGTTCATGTGGGACACGAGCGTGTTCTCCCCGCTGCCGCGGGAGTCGACGTTCGCACACGGATTTACTTTTATCCTTAATTAAATAATATATGATTGCATGCAGAAAGGATTGAATTATTGATGGGCTGCCCTAAAAGCTTTTGGATCCCGCTTGGTAAGAGGGCTTACCTCTGGAAGCTTCACTTCATAGCTTCAATGTTTTGGAGAAATAAGTGCTTTACCAGAAGGGGTGTGGTTAGTAGGTCGAGAGAGGTTCTCCTCCCCCTCTACTCTGCCCTGGTGAGGCCACATCTGGAATATTGTGTCCAGTTCTGGGCCCCACAGTTCAAGAAGGACAGGGAACTGCTGGAGAGAGTCCAGCACAGAGCCACCAAGATGATGAAGGGAGTGGAGCATCTCCCTGCTGAGGAAAGGCTGAGGGAGCTGGGGCTCTTTAGCTTGGAGAAGAGGAGACTGAGGGGTGACCTCATTAATGTTTGTAAATATGTTAAGGGTGAATGTCAGGAGGATGGAGCCAGGCTCTTCTCAGTGATGCCCAATGGTAGGACAAGGGGCAATGGGTGTGAGCTGGAACACAGGAGGTTCTGCTTCAACTTGAGAAGAAACTTCTTTCCAGTGAGGGTGACAGAGCCCTGGGACAGGCTGGCCAGGGAGGGTGTGGAGTCTCCTTCTCTGGAGACATTCAAAACCCACCTGGATGCCTTCCTGTGTGATCTCATTGAGGTTCCTGCTCTGGCAGGGGGGTTGGACTGGATGATCTTTCGAGGTCCCTTCCAATCCCTGACATTCTGTGACTCTGTGAACAAGGCTTTTGTCTGTTTGTTTTGCAGATAATACCGAGGGGGTGTCTCTGCAGCTGGGCAACTCTCGAGATTTTATTATTTCTTTTGATCTCAAATTCGTAACAAACGGGAGCGTTTCTGTGGTTCTCGAGACGACAGAGAAGAACCAGCTCTTCACCGTGCACTACGTTTCCAACACCCAGCTCATCGCTTTTAAGGACCGAGATATCTACTACGGCATCGGTGCCAGGACTAGCTGGAGCACCCTCACCAGAGACCTGGTGACCGACCTGCGGAAAGGCGTTGGCCTCTCGAACACAAAAGCTGTGAAGCAGACCAAAATCATGCCCAAGAGAGTGGTGAGGTTGGTAGCAAAGGGAAGAGGCTTCCTCGATAACATCACCATCTCGGCCACCGCTCACATGGCGGCTTTTTTTGCTGCCAGCAACTGGTTGGTGAGGAACCAGGATGAAAGGGGTGGTTGGCCCATCATGGTGACAAGAAAGTTAGGGGAAGGGTTTAAATCCTTGGAGCCAGGCTGGTACTCAGCCATGGCACAGGGACAGGCCATCTCCACCTTGGTCCGGGCTTACTTGTTGACGAAGGACCACGCGTTCCTCAGCTCGGCTCTGCGGGCGACGGCGCCGTACAAGCTGCCGTCGGAGCAGCGCGGGGTGAAAGCCGTCTTCATGAACCGGCACGACTGGTACGAGGAGTACCCCACCTCGCCCAGCTCCTTCGTCCTCAACGGCTTCATGTACTCCTTAATCGGGCTCTATGACTTAAAAGAAACAGCTGGGGAGAAGCTGGGGAAGGAGGCACGGGTCCTCTACGAGCGGGGCATGGAGTCCCTGAAGGCCATGCTGCCCCTCTACGACACCGGCTCAGGGACCATCTATGACCTTCGACACTTCATGCTGGGTACAGCTCCTAACCTGGCTCGTTGGGACTATCACACCACCCACATCAACCAGCTCCAGCTCCTCAGCACGATAGATGAGTCTCCCATCTTCAAAGAGTTCGTCAAGAGGTGGAAGAGCTACCTGCGAGGTGGCCGGGCAAAGCACAACTAGAGCTTCCAACCAAACCCCTCGCTCCTCCTGCCTCGTGGAGCTACAACTTTCAGAAGTTACATCTTAAAATTTTTGTTTTTGTTTTTGTTTTGTTTTTTTTTTTTATGGACTGTTTCAAAGAAGTGATCCTTAAAAACTGATCTCCTGAAATCATTGCATTCCAGTGTGAAAATATTTGGGTCTGATGGGTAGGATTTGGAGAACTTCACCTGTCCTTAGCGCTCCACAGCGGAACCATCTGCACGAAGCCAAACCCCTTTGTGCTCCTGAGTTTGGGGGACATTTTCTGGGTTTGTTGTTTGTTTGTTTTGTTTTGTTTTTTTTTCCTTTTTGTAGGAAAATATTTGCAGAAGCCATACAGGTCTCTCAAAGTCCAGCACTTGCCTGAAAAAAGTCTGTGGCCTCTTTTAAACTGGAGTTCTGTGTGTATATGTTGGAACAGCGTTAGCAGATCCCGTGGTGTGACGCCGTCAGTGTGTATTTACGTGGAGCCTGGGTAGCAGACTGTATATTTTTAAAGGTGGGGGTTTTTTTTTAATATAGATTCTTTTCTTGTGGTGAAAAAGACACATTTTGGTTTATTCTTTTATTTTTTCAGTTCTCTGGGTCGGAAATCTTTTAGCTGTCTGGTTTCTTTACAGATGTGTGGACACGCAGCCAGCGTGCAGGCTTTCAGGTCACGTCACGTTAAGCACAACTCAGTGGGGCTCGTGGACCTGTGACCACACCACCCCTCTTTTTATAACACCAAATTTCCCATCACCCATCAGGTTTGCTGGTGTCATCTCCTCCCTGGTAGCTGGAACCTCTTGTCGTGGAGCCCGCTGTTTTGTACTGTGTTTTTTTAATTACATCTGGGAGGTTTCATTAAGCTTTGGCAACTTCATTCTTTGGGAGACTCATCGTGAGTTCCTGAGCACGACGTGGAACTCATTTTGAGCAGCACACAGGAAAAAATTCAGTTGGAATTAGTTAAGGTTTTCCTACAGGTGATTTTCATTCTTAACCTGCTCGAGTATATCAAGCATTTAAAAAAAATTCAAATTACCCTAGAGCTTTCCAAGCTCCACTTGTGCTTTAATACCAAGTTTCACCTCCACCTACTGTCTTACTCATTGTGTAAGGGGTCGTTAACATCTCCAGCGCTGGCTTCTTGGGTCTGCTTTGTCTTCATGACGAGCAAGGGTACCCGTGCAATAACCAAACACACAAATCCAACTCTACTGTTGGACCACAGAAGAAACCAGGTGGTTTCTTTATCCTATTTCTCAATCCCTTACACTCACTGTTATCCTGCCCTCTCGGCGTGTAGCATGCTGGTTGAGCCAGAAGAGTAAAACCAACCGCTCGCATCGTTAGCTCAGAGGTTCTTTAATTTGGTAGCGTAGTAAATATTGAGTTATCAGCTTTCTTGAGTCGTGATGGTGTTTGCCATGAGGGTCCCAGACTCCGAAGCTCCCCAGGTTTGCCAGCATGGGAAGGACATGTCTTACCTGGGGGGTTTTTTCCCCCCCCATCCTATTCCATGTTGTACGTGTAGGTGGGGGTTAAGCTTCAGATGTTCATCCCGAGGACAAAGTTAATTCAGATCACAGGAAGGCTGGGCACGAGGACAATATGCCTCTTGATTATTATTATTTTTCTTCTTTTCTCTATTTTTTTTGATGCTTTTTCTGTTTCTCGCAGATATTTGCAACAACTTTATCATTACTTGATCTTTGCAAACGCATGCTACGATCATATCCATTCATAGAACGGTTTGGGTTGGAAGGGACCTTCGAGATCATCCAGTTCCAACCCTCATACAAGAAGTGGATGTCACAGGAGAAATTTCAATACCAAAGGTAGCAGAGGTGAATTTTTTTTTAAGAACATGTGTATCCACACCCACGCACACACCCAAAACCCACAACAATGTGCTTCCTTCACGAACGACTGGTCCTTACTGCAAACGCAGAAACATCTTTCTCCTGCATGTTCCCTCCATCTTTTGCCCGTTTTGGAGAACCTAGAGAAGAGACTCTTTGTGTCCTGCTTGAGAGATGGTATCGGTGCCTTATGGAGGCCACAATTTCCTCTTTTATTTATTTTTAATTTTTATTTTTATTTTTTAGCTAATGCCAGTTGAAAAATGGCAGCGTCGCTGCTTTGCGAGAGTCAACCCGGCAGTAGGTGAGCTCGGAAGTGTAGGTTGGCCATGCCAACGCCATCGGTCCTATCAGACCACCTTGTCCTTAACATCTCCATCCTGTTTTTGTTGGCCTTAAGCACACGTGGAAATCCAACCAACCACCATCGGAGGTTGTAGAACGGAAGAGAGTTAATGTGGGGGTTTCTCCTGTTATTTATTTTTAATTGGGTTGTGCAGTGGAAGATGATTATTGGCCATTAGCGCCCGTAACTTCATCAGATTCACTCAAGTTGGGGTTGGTTTGTTTGTTTTTTTCAAGTCTTTAAACTGACAAAGGTCTTAGTCGCTAAGATCTGGTTGATCTTTCCTTGTACATAGACTTCATGGGAAACATGGTGCGCATGGGTTGATGCAAACTTGGTGACACACAAGCACAACTGTACCGGTGTGGCAGTGCTGTTTTTCTTGACCATTGTACAAGACATTCACTGAAAGCTGCTATTTTCATTCACCTTGGAATTGAACTTGTATTTTTTTTTTTCTACTTTATTATTATTATTTTTATTATTATTTTTTACATGTGGGATATAGACCATGTGTTAAATATGCAATAAATTGTTTACAGGATGCTCTTGTGAAGGGTAGTCCTTTGTAAAGCTGTACAGACTTTGCAGTTTAAGCACAATGTGCACACGTTAGTTTTCTATCCAGCGAGCCGTGACTTTTTGCAGAGGGAAAGGTTCTACTATGTTTCTATACAGAGTAAATGGATCAAGGTTTGTGCTTCATGTAAAGCTGCTTTATAAGACTGTAAAATAAATTTTTTTATCTTAAGAGGAAACGTGGAGCGTTTTGGTTATTTCAGGCGGTAGCTTCTGCCCTGCGTGTGGTTGCAGATGAGCCCTGATGAGCAATTGTCTTCATGGTTCTGAGACAGGATCACCCAGCATGGCCTGGATTGGAAAAGCCCTTTGAGATCATCAAGTCCAACCATGAACCCAACACTGACCAGTCCCCTATGACTAACCCATGTCCCTCAGCACTGTGTCTACACGACTCTTCAATCCCTCCAGGGATGGGGACTCCACCACTGCCCTGGGCAACCCCTTCCAATGCCTCAGAACCCTT
>NW_010300204.1:4096-9423 GCF_000700745.2 Antrostomus carolinensis | reverse complement strand
AGCCCATTTCCTCTTGTCCTGTCCCTTGGGCCTTGGTTGAACAGACCCACCCCCACCTCTCTCCACCCTCCTCCAAGGGACTTGCACAGATCCACAAGGTCTCCCCTCAGCCTCCTTTTCTCCAGGCTCAACACCCCCAGTTCCCTCAGCCACAAGGGACTCCAGCTGCAGCCTCACCAGTGCCCAGTGCAGGGGGAAGAGAACTTCCCTGGTCCTGCTGGCCACACTGGTGCTGATCCAGGCCAGGATGCCCTTGGCCTTCTGCTGCCTCATGTTCAGCCATCTATCAATCAAGACCCCTGAAAATGTCTCCTTTTGGGGAATTTTAGAAGGTTTTTACTCTAAGTAAGATGGAAAATGTTCATTGTTCAGCAGTGAGGAGTTCACTGGTTTGGGAGAAGGACCACAGATGGATATTCTCTCTCTGCTCAGGTAAAGTTCACGTGGTATGTTGTCAATGGGAGTTATTTCTGCTAAATGCATCTCATTTGGAGTTCATATCTTTATTAAATAACAATTTTAACTGACTGGTCACTAAAAAAGAACCCAAACTAACAAAGACAGGTGTCCTGGTGAGGTCACTTGTACTGTGCAAGGAACGCACCAGCCCCTGAACTCCTGTTCGCAGTAAAAAATGTACAAATCTTATTAGAATTCCCCTGCAAAATTGGGATGAGGTCACCTCTGCCTGAGCCACTCCGTGCTTGAAGTGACACTTCCCACCTCCATGCAGAAGTGTCGTTACACCAGGAGTTAACTTTTCCTGGGTGATGGAGACTCGGTGCCTCCTTGGCCGTGGATGTGACCTGCACCCAAGATGCCACATTTGACTTGGTTGTGAATCATTTTACGTGACCAAAATTCTTCACCCAGAGGATGGTCAGACAGTGTCCCAGGTTGGCCAGAGAAGCTGTGGCTGCTCCTCCCTGGAAGTGTTCTCGGCCAGGTTGGATGAGGCTTTGAGCAACCTGGTCTAGTGGAAGGTGTCCCTGCTGATGGCAGGGGGGTTGGGACTGGATGAGCTTTCAGGTCCCTTCCAACCCAAACCAGTCTGGGGTTCTGGGACTGGATGAAATGCACGGAGCAGATCTCCAGCTGCTGGGGAGAGCTTCAGGGCTGGCTCCCAACTGCTTGGCTGAAAATATTGATTTTTCATTCCTTCGCAGTTTGTTCAAAAACGTATGAATTGAGAATGGAAGTGGATTGAAATCCGTTGTCTCGGTGATGAATTTGAATGTTTGCTGCTCAGTTTGTGGTGGAAGGAGAGACATTTACCATCTGCCTGCAGTGACTGATAACTCCCATCCACGCGCTGCGCTTCCTGCATCTTAAATAGCTGCTTCGAAACTTTACTAATTGCTTCCAAAACCGGCAGGAGCTGTTGAAATGCCAAGTGCTCGACGACGTTTCAGCCTCTTCAGCCAGGTGGAGTTTTGTGATGGGTGAAGTACAAACCTTGGAAGACACCCTGGCACTCCCTGCCTGGAATCTTTAGGACTGTAAATATTTTCAGAGCTTGTCTTGTTTAATTTTTTTTTAATCTCTAAGTAACTTGGGGTTGAAATGATGATTAACAGGATGGAGAACCTTGTGCCAGGGTGTCCTGGTGCTGAGCTGGGTCAGAGCTGGTTCTTTACAGCAGTTCAAACAGCTCTTGGCACGTGCAGATGCTGGTTCTGGGTCGTGCTCATGGTGGTGGTGAAGATGAGGTGTCTCTCTGTTGGATTTTTGTTGTTTTTCTAGATTTCCTAGTGGGTAAATGCTCCGTGTACAACCTCCCTTCTGCACCATCCCGCTGTGGCTCTCTTAATGCGCTGGGCACAGCTTGGGCCGTATCCAGCTGTGCCCACGGGTGCTGCTGGCAGGACAGCATGTGATGCTCCAGAAAAATGATGATGATGAGAGTGAGAGGAAGCAATTTCCAATGTAGGTTTCCATTTGGGGCTGGGTTCCTGCCCTGGGGATGGTGAGGAAATGCTGGGGGGGATTTTCTCCACAGAAAAATCACCTTAATGGGACAGGACAAGAGGAAATGGGCTCCAGTTGTGGCCAGGGCAGTTGAGATGGGATGTGAGGAAGAATTTCTTTGCTGCAAGGGTTCTGAGGCATTGGAAGGGGTTGGCCAGGGCAGTGGTGGAGTCCCCATCCCTGGAGGGATTGAAGAGTCGTGTAGACACAGTGCTGAGGGACATGGGTTAGTCATAGGGGACTGGTCAGTGTTGGGTTCATGGTTGGACTCCATGAGCTTCAAGGGCTTTTCCAATCCAGGCCATGCTGGGATTCTGTGAATCTGGAATTTTCTGAAGTTTTGTGTTGGTATTTTTTGTGTGTTCCCAGAGTGACCCCATCCCATAGCAAAGCCCCTGACCACCCGTCCTGTCTTTCCCTGCCCAGGTAGAGCAGGGACCCTACTCACCTTGCGAGTGCCACCAGCTTTTACCCACCCTGCCCTGTTATTTGTGCTAATTTCTGGAAAGCCTTTGGTGTCCCTGGCTGCTGCTGAGCTCGGGGGGTGCTCAGGGAGCCGCTCACATCCACAGGTCCCACTGGCACCACGTGGCATTAACACCCACCAAAGCTTCCATTTGAACAGCTCCAGCTCACAACAACCAGCTCACTCCCTTTAATGGGGAAAAACCAACTCAGAGCAGTAAAATCAACCCATTTCCTTCATATTCCACACAAGTCACCTTGGGAATTGTCCCATGTTGGTATTTGCAGGGTGGTCATGCCCAGCAACGCCTGCTGCAAAGATGCTGCTGCCAAAATCCAGGATCAGGCCCTACCAGAGCTGGATGTACCAGATCAGCCCCTGGCACACTTTGTGGTAGATCATAAATAACATGTAGAATAATTAAATATGCCTAATTAATGTGCGGGTTTGGGGCTCAATTAAATATTAACCAGTTCTCCCCCATTAGTGGCTCCGCTGCGATGCTCAGTCCCGCAGCCAGAGTCATGGAGAGAAAACTCTGTGGCCAGTGAATGTAAAGAATTAAAAAAGCAGAAGGAATTCTGGCTCGGAGGGCACTGCCATCAACCCTGAGTGGGGCAGAGCCAGGCAGAGCTGGGTGGTGGGAGTCAGTCCCTGCCCAGGCTTGAGAGAGCCGGGCTCTGCCCACCCCGGCTGCTGCGGGTGCCGTGAGCTGGGATCAGCTTAAAAACTGGGCTCAGCCTGAACACTGGGCTTAGCTGGGAAGCTGGAATCAGCTGGAACGCTGGGCTCAGCCAGAAATCTGGGCTCAGCCTGCAAGCTGGGCTCTAGTTGGAAAGCTGGGCTCAGCCTGCAAGCTGGAATTATCCAGAAAGCTGGGCTCAGCCTGAAAACTAGGCTGAGTTGTAAAGCCAGGCTCAGCCCCCAGTTCCCAACAGCTGCCTGCTGGGCTGAACTGGGCCCCCCAAAACCTGCACTGGGTGCCCCAGCTGGGGCTTTCCCATGGGGACCCCTTGCCCAGAGCAGGCACCGAGATCCACTGTGACCCCCCCAGATCCGTGGTGCTCCCCATGCCCGGCCATGCTCGGCTCACACCGTCCCACACCGAACAGGGCAGCAAGATCCACCCAGCACTCAAACACCAACCTTTCATTTTCCCTCCTCTCTGGCTTTTAACACCCACATTTCATCGAACCCCAGACTGGTTTGGATTGGGAGGGACCTTAAAACTCATCCAGTTCCAACCCCCCTGCCAGCAGCAGGGACACCTTCCACTAGACCAGGTTGCTCAAAGCCTCATCCAACCTGGCCGAGAACACTTCCAGGGAGGAGCAGCCACAGCTTCTCTGGGCAACCTGGGACACTGGCTCACCACCCTCACAGTGAAGAACTTCCTCACATCCCATCTCCATCTCCCCTCTTCCAGTTTTGATTTAGATTCGCACCAATGCGGGGCTGGATATGCCACTGTCTCGTTATCCCCATGGGATTTGGGGTTGCACGGACCTTCACCGATGGTGTGTGTGCTCCAGCAGTGCCCCATCTCCCACCAGCTTGGTTCCATGCCAGCAGAACACAGCGTCCTGGGAGGCAGCTGGGCCATGCAACTGGGAGCTCCCCCCCCCCAAGTGCCTTTTCACAGAGCTTTGACCCCAGGAACGAGAACCAGCAGAAGCTCTCAGCTGGTTTCTGCTCGTTGCTGGTTTCCAGACCCCCAGGACATCCCACTTGCACAGTTGTATTTCAGCTCAGTTCTTATTTTACTGCAAAAACCACAGCTGGGGATCAGCTCTTCAGTGCTGGGAAGTTCCTACTGGTTTGAAACTCATCTCACCAGTAGCTCAGGAGGCACCGTGGGGCTGGCACTGTCCTGAGAACACTGGGTCGGGGACACGAGGTTTCCCAGGCTGCGTGGACACGGCGCTGGGCAGAAAGGTGAAGTACTTGGGTATAAAATCTCTCTCCTCCTGCCAGCACAATTAAATGTGGATGGATTATTTGCTGGGTTTGTGTCCGTGATGGTGTAAAAAATAACCAGGAATAGTTTCCATTTTTTCCATGGGTTTATTGCAGTGCAGCAGCAGGATTCATCCTTTCCAGCTCATTTGACTGGCTGCAGCTCATAAACCCGGGCAGGAGAGGGGGTAAGTGGAGTAAATCTGCATCTTGGTCTCTGTGAGCGATGGTTTGGAGGAACAAAGAGCCCAGGAGATGGTTTAAAACACACAAAGCATGGGGTGGGCAGAGAGGCAGCGTGTGGCTCCTGCTTGCCACTCTCCTGGCCAGTAGCCCCACAGGGACGGGGGCCACGGGGGGATGAAGTCAGTGACATCTCCCCTGGGAGCCGAGCTGTCCCCTGCCCACAGCTGGACGTAGACGTGCCTGTGCCCACAAAACCAAACCCTAATTTCATGCCAATTTGATGGCAAGGGGGGGAAAACGTGGCAGGAGCTGTGGGTGAGCCTTTTTTTTCCTCCTGCCAGCAGCACTGCCATGGGATTGTCCCCTTGTCCCCCTGTGCTGCCTGGGGACGGCTTCGCTTCCTTCACCCAAATAATCGGGCTGTTGATAAACCCAGCGCTGCCCGGGCTCATGCTGCAGCCTGAGCATCAGCTTCTTGCTGGCACGTGTCTGTCCCACATCCCCAGCTCATCCCTGCCCGGTGACACCATCCCTGTCCTCACCCCTGAGCTGCCGAGGCTCCTGTTTGCCACTGCAGATGCTTTTTGTGGTAGCAGAGGTTGTGTCCTTGGGGTTTTGGTTTTGCTGGTGGGATCTGACCCTCTGCATGGGGGTCACTTTTGTCAAGGAATCTGTTTCTAGAACTGTTGGTACAAATCCCTGTGCCCACCCCAAAGGGTTCCCAAAAGGCTCCCAAAGCCTTTGGACCCTT
>NW_010300204.1:0-3895 GCF_000700745.2 Antrostomus carolinensis | reverse complement strand
GAGGTGGGGGTGGGTCTGTTCAACCAAGGCCCAAGGGACAGGACAAGAGGGAATGGGCTCCAGTTGTGGCCAGGGCAGTTGAGATGGGATGTGAGGAAGAATTTCTTTGCTGCAAGGGTTCTGAGGCATTGGAAGGGGTTGGCCAGGGCAGTGGTGGAGTCCCCATCCCTGGAGGGATTGAAGAGTTGTGTAGACACAGTGCTGAGGGACATGGGTTAGTCATAGGGGACTGGTCAGTGTTGGGTTCATGGTTGGACTCCATGAGCTTAAAGGGCTTTTCCAACCCAGGCCATTCTGGGATAATTCTGTGACCCAGTGTGTCACCAGCAAGGCTCCACAGTCAGGTAAGGGGCAGGATCTCAGCCCCAGGCCATCCCTCCTGGTGTGAACAGCACCCCAAAGGGGAGGGCAGAGCCCTGGGAAGCCATTGTCCGAGGGGAAGCCAGGGCTGGGGAGGGTTAACACATTTATTACACCCAGGAACTGATGCCAAGAGACTTTCCCTTGTGATTAAAACGCAGGATAGTGCTGCACATTCACCAGCCCTGATTTCAAACCAGCCTTAGTGCTTCTCCCCATGACCTGTGAGCAGGACATTTCTCCTGGTTCCAGTTCTTCCAGCTCCTTTAGATCAGAGGAGCAGTGCCCGGGTGTTCCTCCCCAGCCCCTCGCAGTCCTGCGCCCACCGCTCTCTTCAGATATTGTGAAACCCGGTACCAACGGCTGCGGTAAAAACAGAGGCTTTATCGGGGAGGAGAAGGGGAAACATGCTGGGTTGGCAGCCGGAGAGGCTGTGGGGTGACCTGGTGGCTCCTGCTCCCTGGTGGCCGAGGGACCCCCCATCGTCCATCCGGCTGCTGTCCTCTATCCCGCCGGGAATGATGTCAGAACTCTTTCCAGTTTGGGAGCACCTCCCTCTTCATCTCTGGGAGGGTTTTAACTCCGCAGTCTCTTTGGAGACAGTTCAGTGAGTTTGGGGTGTTTTCTGGTGCTCAAGTGGAGGGGTCTGGGTGCTGAAGATGCCCGGGGAGGTCTGTGAGTTCATATTTTTTCCTGCCCTTATTCCGCTTCCTTACAGCCGGGCTGAAGTTAATCCAGAGCACGATCTGAGAGCGTTTGGCCACAGTTATTTCCGGTTTTATTTTGTTGCCTTTTTCCTGTTTCACTAAAAGACGAGCCAGAATTCATTTACTCCTCATCTGGGAAAGCAGCCGACGGGCTTGACCTCCACCGTGTCCTTCCCTCCGAGCCCAACCGGGGTGCGGGGACCATCCCATCGGGTGCTGGCAACGAGAGAGGCTTTTGACAAAACTTCCCTTGCTGGGTTGTTGGCTTTGCCAAACCTGTCCCAGCCCGTTTGCCGAGCTGCCTACACCCTGACCGAGCTCCCAGCGCCCTCGGCCATGTGGGTTGTGTTTGTACACAGATGAGTAACACGGTCGCTTGGAGCCAGCGCCGCCGATAACGCAGCGTCCGACCCAGCCCCGCTCCCGGGAGCTGTGCTGTAAGTACCGGCTGCTCTGGTCTTTTAGGGTTTGTTTTCTTGTTTGGGTTTCTTTTTCTTCTCCCCTTGAATCATTTCAGCTCTTTGCTTTTCACATTGTCCCGGGGAATGCTGAGGGTTTGGATGACATGATCCCAGCTGGGTCTGTGCTGGGATGCCAGGAGCTTTCCCAGACTTTAGGAAAACATGAAAGTGAGTAAGAGCTGCGTGTGATGGGGCCGGTGCGGTGGGGCTGGCAGTAAATTGTGTTATCTCTGCCCTCCTACGGCACCAGCAGCTCTGATCCTTTGCAGAATTCATGGCAGTTTCACTCGGCAGCAGTTTCAGAGCGGGATGGGACACTGAGACATGACCGTGCCCCGAGGAGGACAGATGAAAACTTTGAGTCTGGCAAAGAGCTCAAGCACGTGCCTGAAACATACTGGTTTTATGAAGCCTTGAGCTCACGCCTATGCTGGGAGCTGCCTGCTCATCTCTGATCCCCAGCAGATACCAGCAGCGCCCGCAGCAGCAACAACCTCCTACAAAGCCTCTGCTGTTCTGCTGGAAAAGCTCTTGGCACATCCCGTCCCGCTGACTGCGGCGCCGAGAGCTCCAAGGAGCCCAGCCCCTGCTTTTACAGCTCAGCTCGTCTCTCTCCTTGTGCCGCCGTTAAAGAAAGTCATGGAAGTTAATAATTAACAGCTAAAATATTTTTCTCTCCATCAAATGACACCAGTTGCTGCTGGGAGGGAGAGCTGTGCTGTGGGACAGCTGCTTGGTGCAGTCAAGTCTGGACACGCGGCGCGGGGATGGTGACGGGGTGACAGGGGACATGTCAGGGCTCCTCTCCATGGGGACAGGGGACATGTCAGGGCTCCTCTCGCCAGAGACAAATCGCAGCTTTTAAGGGTGAAAGTTAGTGCCAGGCAGGAACCTTCTCCAGGTGGATGTGGCACCAACCAAAGGCTCCCAAGTGCCTGATGTCCCCATGGGGATTCGTGCATGGCCATGGGGGGATGAGGAGGAGGATGAAGAGGAGGAGGATGAGGAGGATCAGGAGGAGGAAGAAGTGTTTTTGCAGCCAGCTGGGTAAGCCTGTAGAGTTTGTCACCTGCTCTTTGCAGAGGTCAGGGCTCTGATGTCCCCCATCCCTTGTCCCACACCACAGTAATGTTCCTCGGGTGGAAAAAATCAGCCGAAGGAGGAGGAACACCCAGGACTGAGGGTGTGCCCGGGCTGCTGCTGTGCCCCGCAGCTCCAGTGACTCATTTTGCTCTTAAAAATACTAATTCTTTGGTAAACCTGGGCCTGGCACTTCCCACGTCCTTCCACGGAGGCAGCCTGGTGTGGGGCACACGCAGGGGACCAGCTCCTGGCTTTGGACCTGGTTTCCCTGGGTTGTACCTGCACGTACCCAGCTCGGGGCTCCATCCAAGGGCTCTTTGCAAACCAGGGAGATAAGAGACATTAATTTTGTTCCATCCCATCATCTTCCAGTACCTGAAGGGGCTCCAGGAAGGCTGGGGAGGAACTTTGGCCAAGGGCAGGGAGTGACAGAACAAGGGGTGACGGCTTGAAAGTGGCAGAGGGGAGATGGAGATGAGATATTAGGAAGTTCTTTGGTGTGAGGGTGGTGAGACAGTGTCCCAGGTTGCCCAGAGAAGATGTGGCTGCTCCTCCCTGGAAGTGTTGAAGGCCAGGTTGGATGAGGCTTTGAGCAACCTGGTCTAGTGGAAGGTGTCCCTGCTGCTGGCAGGGGGGGTGGGACTGGGTGAGGTTTTAGGGCCCCTCCCACCCAAACCAGTCTGGGATTCTGTGGTCATCATCCTCATTTGTCTTTATATCAGAGGGGATGGGCAAAGGCAGAGCTCTGTGCCAGGCTGCTCGTTATTTCTGGAGCATGCAAATGATCCCTGCCCTCCAGCTGGATCTGGTGGCTCTGGAAGCCACCACAGGGATAATGTCTCCATCCCACCACGGAGCAATGCAGGAATATCAAGGAGATCACAGGTCTCTGTGTAGCTTTGAGGCCACACACCTGTAGCACAACAGCCAAAATAAACCCCACCAACTCCTGATTGAAGTCTAATCTTTAACTAAAGGCATTTCCAATTTTATTTTATGCTGGGTTTATTGCTCTCTTGCCTCGTTAATTTTTTCCCTCGTTAACCACCTCCCAGTCACCTCCCTCTCTCGGGCACTCCCTGTGCACGCTGCCCGCGCCGCTTTGTCGCCGTGGGTTTGCACCGGAGCTGCTTGACCGCACGGAGAGGTAGAGTATGGGTGGGGAGGAAGAGCAGGGGAAGACAAAGGGGAAGGCCAGGGGCTGGGAAAGGGCAGCAAAGGGGTTTATTTAGGGCTGGCAGGTCTCTGTGCTGATGTGCTGATGGCTGGAGCTCTGAGTGTCCC
>NW_010300203.1:3284-11071 GCF_000700745.2 Antrostomus carolinensis | reverse complement strand
GACCTGCCCTCTGTGCAGGGAGGGCTAATGGCAGAGCAGTGATTTCTCAGCACTACAAGAAATTACAAGGCAAGCAGAGAGGTTTAGTGTTTTATCCAAAATATCCAATTATCAAACAAGCTTCTGCAATCAGGCCTTTGAGCTTCAAAGTTGATAAAAGTGCTGGGTCTCAGGGACAGTCTAATCTAGAGATCAGAGGTCTCTAATCTAGAGATCAGAGGTTCCTCAGCTGCCCAGCTACTGTCCAGTGAGGGTTGTATGTGCTCATTTACAGCAAAAGGTTATGAACCAGATCGATGAAAAGGTCATCGTGTTTAAGGCACAGCGCTGTTGTGGAAATTGGCCCTGTATAATGTGATTTTTTTCTGTTTTCTGCAGTTTTAGACAATCCTAATGAAAACTGATGGAATTGTTCATTTTTCTGCTGGGGGAATTGCTTGGCCTTCACTGCTGCTAATGAAGACAATACTGGCATGAGGATCAGCGTGTATAACCCAGCCAAAAAGGCTGGAAACAGTTTTCTAGGAGAGAGATTGTCAAGTGAGAGACCCAACCGGAGAGGGGACGGGGCACGGCCGGCTGGCAGGGGGTGGCAGTAATACAGATGGTTCCCTCAAATCCAGGAAAGCAGCAGAAGAAATAACCTAGGAAAAATGTTAGATTCCAGGGTAAATTTACAGAAAGATGTAATTTTGTAAATAGGAGAGATGATCCTGATTTTGCCACCAAAGTGAAGGTACTCAGCCACCTTGCAAACCCTGGGTGCGAACCCACCACTGCCTGATTGCTGGGAGTCATTGCCTCCAGGTAAGATGCCACTTAGGAGCCATTTTTCTATTTCCCTCTCATTCCTTCAAATACTAAAAATCTCTTCTAATTCCAAGGCAAAAACCCCCACGTGACAAGAAATCAGCATATCAGAGCACCTCAGAAATGGAAAAGAGAAGATTCAAGTACCAGATGTCAGTGATTACAACAGGACATGGGACTGTCACAAACATATTTAATGACATGCCTTGACTTCACTCTTGATGGTTCACCATGTGAATGGCAGATTGTTCACAGCCTCCCAGAGTTTTTATTAAACTAAAGCATTTGTTTTATTGTTTCTGTCTTGGAGCAAGTGATGAAAAATGTTTGTAGGGAGATGAACATACAGCCAAGAGAGGGCAGCACAGCAGCAAGCAGTCCCAAACATGCTCAGCCTTTGGAAAATCATGGTAGTTTTTTTCCCTCCTGCAGACTTTTGCACATGTCATTATTCACTTAGCAATTCCACTGTCAAAATTATAAAAAAAATCAACCACTTCCCATTTAAAATTTAACTCTGTTGTAGACAATATTTTGTGAATAAAACCTCAATAAAAAAATATTATTCTGCTACTGTTTGGAAAGAAAAGAAAGGTGGGTATCTGTTTCTAATATTTTTAGTTTGTGAAAAAAGTGTGCCTTCAGTCTGGTCTTTATAGAAAACATGGTTAGAAAATAAAACTTCCTATTAATGCAAGCTGAAGTATACAATGGAAATCTCTCTGCAGACAGGGAATTTAAAGATCTCCCTAGGCTCTGGACTAAATCAGTATTATCTAGTACTGAAACTTTAGTGAAAAACATCACCAGAACACATCAGGTTTTATAAAACTTACCAGCAAAAACATCACTAGCCAAGACATGGTAGTACTGGAAAGAAAAGAAGCTATTTGATTATCAGGAGAAGCAACTCCTGAGTTACTCATTTTTTCTTATTCCTTACAAGGAACTTGGGCAAGGATTTGGGGGTAAGGTTCAAGGGCAACAACTACTCGTGAATGGATGTATGCAGAGATTTATATTCCACCAGTTTCTGCATCCTTTACAATTTGCTTTTTTCAACTGAAGAAACTAGAAATGGTTGGATTGTCTCGGTTTTACCTCATAAATTGTGCTGCAGTACAAACGGGTTTTGTATTTGAGCTACAGCTAACCAGAAATAAAACACAGCCAAGAGAAAGAGCCCAAAAGCTCCAAAAAAGCTCTCTGCCCTTTTATTGTGATGCATATGTTGCTCAACACCACAAAATCTCTCATTACTTCAGCTGCACAGGGTGACTTACTTGGTGAACTTCCATCCAAAACAGTCTCAGAAGAGCAAATATAGATTTATTCCCACTCTGCATTTTCCAGGAGAAATGTGGATTGCTATTACAGTATTACTGCAGAAAAAAAGCAATTTGATTGCTGTCATATGTTAAGAAATCACGGCGAATGCATTCTTTGTATTCCCTATTAAATACCAACAGAGTACTTCAGGTTGGCAGTTAGTCGAAGGCTGTGGCCACCCTCAGCTTTTTGCAGTTGCTTGGTCTTTACTGCACTAATCTCCAAGAACAGCCCCTGCTACCTGCTTTCAACAATGAAGAGTAGTGGTTAAACTGAAGAATTCTGAAGATTCACAGTTGTAGATGAAAATGAAGAAACTTCTAACAGGAAACTAAAGGCAAATAGAAGTCATGTGGAATGTACATGGACAGCCAAGCAAGATGACTCACCAATAAGAAACTTAAAAAAAATCCAATGTCTCTTTTTGCTCTTGTGACTGCCTGTAGTTTTGTCCTGTACTCATCTGTGCAGACACGTGCTGGGAAGGTGAGGATCAGGCACGCTTTGCAGTGCTGCCACTTGAGAAGGAGCTGCAAATGTTAAACACACATGGAAACAACACTCATCCTATACAGTTCTCTAATGTTCCCAGTTTGCAGGCTGGCTCAAATTTTGTCAGGAAATACTGTTTGTGTCTCTACCATCTCTGAGATGACTGACACTGAAATAAAACCCAGATGCACATGTTAAGTGACTTGTAGAGCCTCAGCCTTCTGTATAAATTTAATGTTTCAGGTCTTAAACCTTCCCCAGCTTCCACCTCTAAAGATACAGGAAAGACCTGTCAGGGGGCAAAACACTCCGTGATTTCTGTGTTAGAATTACAGTGCTCTTTCCAGTTACATGTAGAACTGGAGGTCAGAGAAGAAGTTAAAAAAAAAGGGTAGGAAAATGGTAAGGTAGATTAATTCATTTCAACATCTTCATCAACACAGGTGCCAGATGCTCTTTCAGCTGTGGATCAATTTGAATGTTGCTCAGTTCTTTGATATTGAGGAGCATCTCATGGGCTTGGAAGAAAAGCTCTTTTCCCACAGCATCCTCCACCCGCCTGCGCCACTCCATCAGCCTAGGTCTGTCTTCAAAGATGTCACAACCAACTCCAACAGGCTGCAGAAAGGGGGAGAGAGCAACAGTGAGGCACTGGACAGTCCCTTCAACGAGACAACAGGCACCAAAAGTGTACCTGCAGGTACAGGTAGAGGAAAAAAAATGAAGAGCTCATAGAGGAGCACTAGGAAGGAGGGAAATCTCTGGTCAGGTGTATCTATCTGGGGGACACAGAAGCCAGCCTATATTTTAAAAGGCATTTACAAAGAGAATTCCTGAGTGCTGGAACAGCTGTTGTATGCAGGAGAGATGACCACCACTTATTGCAAAGGATCTTCAGCTACAGCATCAAAGACATGGTGGGCTGAGAGCTCCAGGGACAACTGCACAGTCTGCAATATGGAGTGCTATATTACATGCTGAGTGTTTCATTGAACTGATGTCTGAGCTGACATAAACTACTCCCCTTCTACTGTCCGCCAGTGCCGCTCTCTGAACACAGTGCTGTGGAGAAGCTGAACAGCTATTTTTCAGTCTCTGGGATAAAGAATCACTTCTGGGCTGCAGGATCCAGGCAGAGAACAACCAGTTTGTAACAGACTTAATTTGATTGCCTCTGTCTGTGATTCAGTCTTGCATCTTCTAGACGTGGCACGGGCAAGTACCATCAGAAGAATTTTCTTGTATGATAAAAATATTCCTATAGAATTTCCTTACTTCCTCATAGCATTACGTCTGCTATTGCTTCTCACTTTTACATCTTACCTCCTTCTCTGGAGGTTAAAAGTAAAGTCACAATAAAGGATGAAGGAGAAGAAGTATTGTTAGAGAAGAGAAACAAAAGGGATCTGTTGCAGACAGCTTTTTTTTCTGAACCCACTCCCGTATTCTCCTCATTGTCTTAGGCCAGTTCTGCTGAGATTTGCCCTCACTCACTCCTCTTTCTAGTGAAGTGTTACCACACGCTGCACCCTCCCTGCCCAGCAGCAGCTCTTTTCCCTCGTGCTGAGACTCCCTTACCACACTCCAGCACTCACTTGCATCAGCTCCACAATGGCCACAAGATCTGCCAGAGAGATCTCACTCCCGATGATAAAAGCCTTGTCCTGCAGAAACCTCTCCTCAAATTGCTTCAGGGAAGTGGACAGCCCGTCCATAACCTCCTGGAGCTTCTCAGAGGGCAGTGGCTGCCCTGTGAAGAGGGGAATCAGCACCTGAGGAGAGAAGGGACTTGAGAGTACAGTCAGCCATCTTCTCAGAGATCTGGTGGTAGTCATTTAAGTTACACCCCATGAACTACTCATGATGGTCAGCAATCCTGCAGCTGACACTAGAGCTACATGGAGTGCTGCAGTTCCAAGTAGCTCATGGACACAGAGCACACACAAGCAGTCCTAAGTGGCTGATGTGCCGTGACTGTAACCTCCAGCTAACGGCAGCAATGTGCAGAATGACACCAAGGATTCAGCTCCTTTTGTGCCTGGCAGTTGTGTCCTCACACTCCACCTCGGTGGGTTACAAAAGAAAAACAGGCAACAGCTCCAGGGAAGACAAACCTCTGCCACAGTCACCCCTGTTTCCACAGCTTGCCAAGATGGGTCAGCAGGCTGCCTGCCCACCAGCCACCCCTGCTGCACCCTGTTGTGTAACTGGGCGCTGGAGGCTTCGGCTGCCTGTCCTGCAGGGTGATGGGAAGGAGGGCATGGTGGTGGCTGTGGCCGGGAGCGTAGGAGGGACTGGAATGCATCAACACTGTCTGGAGAGGCAGGGAAAGGGTTCCCGTGACAGTGCCCAGTGAGGCTGGGAGTGGGTAAGTGCCACTTTTACACCAGCCTCTCTGTGGCCTCTCAAGCATCATTTTTAAACCACTACAAATTTTTCCAGAGCAATCATATAAGTGCAGTCCTTATCTCCAAGGACTTGCTGGCACAGGGGTTAGGTGCCTTTCTGTGAGATCTGTCAGCACTCCCAGAGGTCTACACACTGTCAGAGCCCTCAGTGCTTCACCACTATGGTGCCTCCGCCTGACACAGCTAAAGAAATACAGTTTATTTAGAGAAGCAAAATTAAAGATACAAATTTTCATTGGTGGGAGTGGACTGAATTTCTACTTACTGCTAGTGTATTCAACAATACAAGTTGGGATTGCTTCATCCAAGCCAGGATTTTTGCCAAATACATGTGGAATCTATTTAATCTGAAAATTCATGGCCAATTCTCTTCCTAAGTGGTTCCAATTATGCATGATGGGATCTCTGGGTAGAGTAACTTGAAACAGCACCTCTTTCCTTTTCTTGGGTCAGTCTATCTTCTCCCATGTCCAGCTAATATGCCTTCTGTTACATGGTGGCTTTATAAGTTTCCCTATTTTCAATTATTCTGAGGACCATTTCTGTATCTGGGTTATCTAATCAGCAGCAGCAATGAGTTGGATTTCTTTCCCTCAGAGCACTGCAATAACAGCTTGCAGAGACTGGAAGAAACTGCTTCTTGTATGAATCTGACTCATATTTGAATTGCTTCTCTGTGCTCTTTAGCCAAAAATTCAAATGTCAATAAAGCAAAAAGCCAAAGGAGTTCTGATATGCTTTGTTAAGCACTAACAAGGGCAAGCTTCACACAGGAAGCGTGAAGTTCTTACCTGTTTACTGGCAACCCTGATTTCATCTGAAATTCCATACCACAGCTATACTTGCAGGGCTATATTTGCACCTGGCCTCTCCAAGGATAGCTTCATTAACTATCTGTTGAGTTGGCTGGGAATAGTTTTCCAGCAAAATCATCTGATACTGAATTATTTTCTGCCTCAGAGTGATTCTGTTAACTTTTCCTAAATGTAAATTGATCTGACCACACTGAATAAAGAAATTCTGCCGTTCTCTCTGTCTCTCTGCTCTGTCTGTCCTTGAATCCATTTCAGAGAAGTACCCAAGTGTGCTGGAAGCAGAAGGCTCCTTCTGGATTTCCACCCTGATAGGGCTGCAGGGACTTGCTGTATGAAGCATGCAAGCCTTTCTCCTTCCAGCAACAGAGCACACACTTGCCAAAGAAGCAAAACTTCTGTCTATGTGCACACTCTGCACAGCTGTGAGGGGAGGGGGAGGCTCTTGGAGACAATATCCAATCTGTTATATTTGTGTTCACAAGTCCAGGCAATTGAAGTCTGTTGGGCTTTGAGACCTTCTGTACCAGACCTACTTTAAGGAAAAAAACAATGACCAAAGCTGCTTTTGCCAGATCCTGATGTTGAGCAATTAGGAACAGCTCCCTGTCTGACAGCTCCTCTCAGCCAGGAATAGCCTCGGTTTGTTATTTCAGTGTGACAAACTCTCTCCGAGTTGGGGCTGCTCAAATGCTCAATATTCTGCCAGGAAAACATCAATTTACTCACATTTTAATATTCAGTCTCCTTACCTTGATCCACATGGTCTTAGGAGCATTAGCCCGGATGTTAGCATGATGCCATGAGAGGTATTCATCTACCCGGGCTCGTTTTTGTATGTCTGATGGGTACCAGTGGTCGGGAGTGTTGTACTTTCGACTCAGATACAGCAGAATGGCAGTGCTGCTCAGGCATTAACAAGAGACAAGGTCAGAGAGTTAGGGTGCAGAATGCTTTCACCTCAGCTTCCTCTCCTGCCCCTTCTCAACTTGCTGCTTCCACTAAAAAGCATTCAGATCAGGATTTCCAATGGAGTCTAGGGACCATATATAGGCATCTAATTCATGCTGACATCAGAGATGGCATTTAATCACCCGAGTTCCTATGAAAACTGTAACCTGACGGAAAATGACAGCACTGTTAGATGGTGCAGAGTCCTGCTGCACAGGATTGGGGTAAAGAAGCAATAAACCTGCATAACAATCTATCAGCAATGTTAATCCCACTTATTCCTCGACTGTTCTCACCCATCTCTCTGAGACCTGCGCTTGTTGATGCACTTCTGTAGTAAATGAAACTCCCTAATGAGTTACGTTGCCTTTTTGTCAGATCTCTCTCTAGCCTGCAGCTTCCACTGAAGTCAGTGGAAGTCCCAGCAAGGAGAGCCAACAGAATCTTTTTGGGTTTGTCCAGATGTTTATACTTTCACTAACTGGCAAGAGAAGTCAGATGGAAAAATATCTTCGTCATCTGCAACAATATGTAGACTGTTACTACAAAAAGAGATGCCACAGAAAATTCTGTGCTGACAAAATAGAAGAAAATGCAGACCCTCCTACTAAGCTGACAATGCTATAGTTCAAGTATTTCAGAATTATGACACCATTAACCAGTCTCCATATTAATCTTGTAATATAAAACCTACATTTTACCTCTGTAGGTGTTTACTTGGCCTTGATGACTAATTCAGATAAAGAGAATTTTTTCCTAGGGTAAAAGGCTTTTTGTTCTTAGGGTAAAAGGGATTTTGTTCCTAGGGTAAAAGGGATTTTTATAAGTTTTAAACATTTCCCAGAAATGTTTATAATCCCATTTTGAGGTAAGTGCTTTCAGGGGAACATCAAGAAGTTAAGTCAGCTGACTTGTTTACATTCTGAAAGACAATTCAGACAGAAAATGGGAACAGCAAATGAGGTTATACTATTAAAAATAACCC
>NW_010300203.1:0-3247 GCF_000700745.2 Antrostomus carolinensis | reverse complement strand
AATGATGTCTCCTAAACGCTGCACAGATTACTGGTACCCAAGGAAGCCTGAGGCCTGGGTCCTTACCATTCTGCTAGGGTGAAGTCCCCGTCTTTTAGTGCTGGTACTTTCTTCAAGAGGCTGACTTTGCCAGCTCCTTCACTATTCGATGACCCTAAGAACATGAACAGACAAGTCAGAGGTTAGAAGCATATCTGTCACTGAATGATAAATGAAATACCTGTAGCCAACTGGATAATCAGTGAACTGTGTGTTAGGTTTTCCCTGTACACTCATATTTCACAATTAAAAGGTAAGGACATTGAAAAGTCAGTGTAAAAACTATTTGCAGAGGGCAGTTGCCTCAGAATGGGCATGTGACATGGAGCAGTTCACATTTCTATACAGGAATCCCATTGCTTGGCTCTGGTACCAGTAATACTTGCAAAACTTACTGAAAAATCACTCCATAGGAGGCATTTAGATACCATGCAGAAGGTGCTGGTATTGAAACCACTATTGCAGATAACCAGGAACAGCTGACTGACTTGAGGACAGGGTGTGCTATGGCTTTAAAGACAGCGGGGGAAAAAGACAGAAGTCAGGATCCAAACAACT
The DNA here is from genome assembly GCF_000700745.2 of Antrostomus carolinensis. Classification (NCBI taxonomy): domain Eukaryota; kingdom Metazoa; phylum Chordata; class Aves; order Caprimulgiformes; family Caprimulgidae; genus Antrostomus; species Antrostomus carolinensis. The sequence continues at coordinate 2,650 of NW_010300203.1, read as the reverse complement.
GAGCAGCTAAAAAATACTTAGTATTTGCCAAGGAAGCAAGGTCTGGGAAGGTTGAGTGTACATACAGAGCATCCTAAGGAGGGCAGATGGCTGCTACTCCTGCTCCTGTTCCCACAGGCAACACCAAAACAAAGCCATTTCCCTGCAGTTTGTAGCTAGGATGGAGTCACGATGGAAAGCAACTGAAAAGCCTTGTGCCCACAGAGACCACTGCAGTGGATAATTAATCAAGGAGAACTGGGCTGGCTTATAGACACACGGAGCAAAATCTCTTTCCTGTTTGTTTGTCTCTGACGAGCAGAGGGAACTGAGCATTTACAAAGAAAGCAAATGCTGTCAACAGAGCTGGTCCCTCGGCAGACACGCAGCTCAGGATGTTTCCAGAGTTTTGGCTGGGATGGGAAAAACATGTATGTCAGCAATACAACAGCAGGGTCATGGAATAACCTGTGTTATGCCACAGTGGACGTTCCCTAGGAGCAGGGAAGCTCCAACACCTCTACCCTGCATTACTCCAGGCTCTGTTCTACTCCTGGCTCTGCATGTGAACCTACCTCTGTCAGGAAAAGGCAAGAGGAAGACACCGTCCCATAAAAGAGTTTAAACTCCACAGTCCCTTGGAGTTTGGAGGCATTAAGAGCTGACTATTTAATCAGATTTTCAGTTTCCTGTTGCAGGCACTGGACTTGCCAATCAGCAGTTAAATGCCAGGGAATTGTACGAAAGTCCAGGAACACCTACACAAGAAAAGGTGTGAGGAGTTTGTTTGCTTTGCTTGTTTTAAGTGCTCTTTAGAAGGAGACGTGACATTCAGGGTGCAAAGCCTGATCAAATCAGCATGACCAGCAAGAGGTCTTATAAAAAAATCCCTTTGTTAAAAAAAATAAGGGTCATTAGGCAGTGATCTACATCTCCAAAAACTACTTGCCCTGTTCTTGCTCTGGGAAGGTGCTCGGTCCTGACTTTTTAGAAGGGCTCCAAAGGCCAGTGGCCATCACACACCCAGCTCCGGTGAGATCTGTAGAGTTCAGGTGGTCTTTGGAAAAACACAGCAGAAAGTTGCAAGTCAATAATGCTTACAACTAATGAGCAGTCAATTCTCAGACCTGGCTGTCTGGTTGTTCTGCTGTCTGTGTTTATGATCCAAGTTAGTGGGCAACTGAGAAACAAGGAGATGAGAAGTAAGGAGTGGGTGAGGGCAGCCTGCATCAGATTTCAGGCTGCTTTCATTGTGCAGCAGTCCTAGCAGGAATACTGAACATATCAGTTCCCTGATGGGACTAACACGTCGTTACAGCAGGTTGGACAGTAGGTCAGTGTTTGTCACACAGGCTGCACCGCAGCCCAGAGATGGCAGCTTATTTGCTTTGGCTCGTCCAGGGTCTTTGCGACATAAAAGACCCGTGCTGAGACTCTGCCACTGCAAAGTGGTAACAGCCGTGGTATGAACACTAACTCCAGGCTGCTTCATTCGGACCGATTGCTTGTTGTATTAAAATAGAGCCCAATATTTGTATTTGCTATTTAGCAGAGTTTAAGCTTGTGTCACTCTTCCAGCAAGCAGAGCTGGCCTTTTTGTTTAGTGGCAATTAGGTGGCCAGGAATTTATCACAGGAATTTATCATTCCTGTGATGCTGACTTGACTTACGGTGCTGTTTAACATCAGCTATATCTGGTGTAATTAGTGCTTGATGTCCCCCAAGGATATATATGCACACACACTGTGTGTATTGCTGGGCTTTGAGGAGTAACTTTAATAAGCAGATTATACACTATCAAAAAGCAGGTCAGGCTGCACACAGGAGGAATTCTTAAGTGTAAGTCATACTACAGGGAAGGAGATTTACTGGTAAACAGAGCAGTGGACAAAATTTTACAGAAGTAGAAAGGAAAAAAAAAAAAATCACTCTATTTGCCAATCGTGTCCCTGCCCAATCATCTCCCCAGCCAAGGATTTCCAAGTACTACGCCGTGCCTTCGGCAAAAAAGTAACAAATTACTAGGAAAATGCAATATGTAAACGGGCAATAGGCATCTTATACAGATGGACAAGTCTGAACAGCTGAGTGTTTCTGCCAGAGCTCTCCTCGGCTGTCACGGTGACTAATTTGCTAGAAATGGCTGGAGGAACATTCCTTGGGGATCCACGAAAATAGATGCAGCATATCCGTAAGACTGCCCTGGGAATAAGAGCCGCATCATCAAACCGTTGTATTGAGGCCCCTCGGCTGAGCATGGATGTAAAATCACCCGGGAGGAGCTAGTCCTTCCCTCCCGATGGGCCAAGCAGAGCTTCCAGGGAGGGGGTTCAGCTCCGGAGCGCAAGTCTGACCAGGCTTGGCCTGTTTCACCCTCCGCAGGCAGGATGGGACCCTGTCCTGAGAGGACACCAGGGTGGGACCAGAGATGAGCCTCCTCTGAGCTCTGCATCCCTCTCATGAACGGCTGATCCCCCACTTCCACCAGCTCCCGCGTCTGCCGGCTGCCAGGGCTCAAGCGTTTCCTCCCTCGGCCGACACTGAGCCTCCCCAGGCAGGGGCTGATGTTCCCTCAGCAGGAGGGGACCCTCCCCTGATCCGGTACGGACCGAGCTGAACCTTCCCCCGGGAAAAGCCCAAACCGGCTCAAGGGCTCCTCGATTCCCGGAGC
>NW_010300202.1:0-15949 GCF_000700745.2 Antrostomus carolinensis | reverse complement strand
AAATCTCTAATGACAAAAAAACCCAACTAAAACCCAGAAAATCTGGTTTCTGTATCCCCAGGTATGCAGCTTCTCTCTTCTCTCACTTACAAAATGTAGAAAATATTTCTAGCTTGCCTCACCAGAGCATTATGAGGATTACTTTTATATTTATGAGGTACTTTTTTAGAGGGAAAGTATTACAGTTACATGTAGCTGTGAAGTCACCAGGAAACCTAGAAAACCAAGTGTTTTTTCTGTTCATACTAATCTCACTAAGTCAGTGAAAACACCAGAATGCTCATAAAAGGGCAGATGCTATATGGTCTTGATTTGGACTGGCATATACTGCATACAATGGACAACTACTAAGAAAATTCAATCTACTTTGAATTTTAGAAAATATTACAATTAAGAATTCTATCGAAAACTCTCAACCTGCATAAATATTATCTTAACATCTTCTCTACTGATAATATTCTCTAGTGCATTGCACAAGAAAAAGATTAGCGCTAAACAAATTAAGGGAGTCACTTGCTCTCTTGCTATTATCAGTATGGTTTCATAGAATGATTATTTTGTATTTATTTCTATCATGCTTTCAATCCTCATGTCCACAGTTCTCTGAACTTGCCAATAATACTACAAGGGTTTCCTAAAGTGGATGCTTTATCTGCCTGTGAACTTCAAGCAACAGAAAAAAGCTGAGACAATCCAAAGTCCATTGGCTACATTTAAAAAGTTTCTCCATTTACATTATTATACTGGTGATACTTACATACACACAAGCCCAATCACAATTTTATTACATTTAACACTTACAGACAACTGTAATTCTCACCTTCATCTTTAAGAGATAAGTATGGCAGGTCAAATTCTCTAATTAAAATACCTTCTTCCATTTTACAGGTTGTTCCAGCATTACTCCACATGAGAATTTCGTCTCGAAGGGGAGAAAACATTCTGAATTGGGATGAATCAGAGAAAAGTACAGTTCAAAGAGACCTCAGAGTCATCCAGCCAATCTCACCACCTTAATGCAAATTAGCCCTACTTACACCTTTCTTGGCTGACTAAGCTACTTCACCCAAGAGATCTATTCAAGTACTTCCTAATCTTTAAGAGTTAAACTTTATTTTTCAATATATTTTCTAAACTACGTTGCAGTTTAATTTCATTATGTTTGTTCTTATTGACTATGGATAGATGGTATAACTCAGTGTAAAAGGTTTTTCTTCTTCTCAAAGACTGCTATACAGACTTTTCATAGACAGTACTTCCTATGACTTAAATAAACAAATCTTACTTTCTTTCCATTTTAACTCCATTACTGGAAAGCTAATATTTGGACTATAGTATATCCATAATGAAGCATAGAGGCCAGGTTCTTCTTTTTAATGACATATCCTGCAATAAGATCTGCACCATCTAAAGGAAAGGTAAAACCTCCACATGAATCAAAAGCTTGATACAGATCACTGAGATGGAGATCAATCTTTATCAACAAAATTAGCTAATTTTTGATCGCCTCAATTCATCATACTAGACAGAATCAATAGTGAGGATTCTTGTTTGGCTCTTCCCTCTCATATTTCAGTTATACAGTATACCACCTTAGGAATCTTCTGAAGAAAAATACCTTGCTGAATTTTCAAGGCATGAAGAAACAATCTTTCTTTCCTGCTTTGTCTTAAAATGTAGCTGTTGGATTAGAATTTTTGATGCTTATCAAGACTAAGCAGTTCTCTCTCTATGTGTTTTTTTCCATGTCTAGTTTATGATCACTAATAGTGTGTCAGAAAGGCAGAGCTTCACTTTCAGTATTATATTTCAGTACATTAAAACCAGCAGCCTTCAATATAATTTCTAGTAAATTTCTAATTTCAATATAATTTCTAATTTCAATATAATTTCTAGTAAACTTCTAATTTCTGTTTAAACAGAACTCCTCTCATCACTTGGCTGCTATGGCCCACATAAAGATTATTGAACTTAAAATGAGAAATCCTTTCTTTCTGAACAGAATAAGCTTACCATTGTCCTATAGCTTCAGAGGATGTTTTTGTCAAGTTTTTAGACATTCAGTTCCTTTTACTATACATGATTCACTGTTTTGGTTGCAGCAATTTGTCAAGAAGCATCACTTTTAAACTGTGTCACAAACACTGAAAGTTTATTGGTGGCTGGGTTAGGAAATTCAGTAAGGTCACCGGGGGTAACATTGACCAGATGATCACCTTCTGCTGTCTTTCCCATACGACTATACTTACCAAAAAATTGTAATGATGAGGTATGTTACTAACCTCCCACAATGTTTTCTTCAGAGAATTTCAATCTTTAATTCCCTTTGTTTCACACCTAACTTTAGATTTTACCCCATTTTGTCTAACCCTGATTTTACCTATATGACCCATTCCCTGGACTGAAAAGTAGCTAATTTGAAAAGCTTTAAGTTGTGTGGCACAGCACTTTAGAAAATAAACTAAAATAATGTTGTTAATGAGAAGGATTCTGAACAAAGTGGTAGTAGTTTATGCCAGGCCCAAAGAAAGTATATTAGAGAAAAGGTGAAGAAGGCTCAGATTTTTTTTATTAAAAATACATCCTAAGTGGCCTGGGGAAAGCATAGAGAGACACATTATACTTCAAATAACAGGGATTAAACAACTAAGTAGTGAATACCTAAACTTGTGAAAATCTTTCATCCAAGTAGGCTTCACAACTCTTCAAATTAATGTACTTAGTCCTCCAGAGTATTACATAAATATTTATGTAATTTACATTCACAAGAAACAAAGGAAAACAGATAGGCCCCTGAATCCCACATTTTCATGAGAAATATTATTAATAATAGATTTAATAAAAATAATGCACTTCTATAAACAAGTCAATTTTGTTTTTTTCAGTTCATCTCAGTACTTTTTTAAAAAATTAAAAACTCAGATGCAAATGCCTCTGCATCAAATTGAGAGTATTTAGATCTGTTTATATGTAAAAAAACTCATCATGTGTAAACTTCAAAAAATAACGACAATATGTCTATACCAGTATTTACTTTTTCCTGTTGAATCTACCTACCTAGTGCTACCTATGTGTCTGTCAAGTTAATTGAAAAAAGAAGTCTAAATCAGATTTTTCCTCTCTTCAATTTAGTAAAAAATATTGCATTCAACTATGTGTCCAATCAGAGTTAATATTGACTACATGGTTTATCACAGAATCATGCAAGAAATAATGAAAGTAAATAAACTAAGAGGAAGTAGGTGGAAATTTGGGAGCATAAGCCAAGCATTTTCACCAAATACAAACTGTCAAAATTAACAGATTGCAACTCATACCTTATTGAGCCATGACAATAAACATTCATCGAATGAAGGGGAAGAATAAGCCAAGAATAAAACAATCTGTCCTGGTTTCAGCTGGGATAGAGTTAATTTTCACAGTAGCTGGCATACTACTGTGTTTTAGATTTAGGATGAGAAGAATCTTGATAACACACTGATAGTTGTTGCTGAGCAGTGCTTATACAGAGTCAAGGCCTTTTCTGCTTCTCACACCACCCCACCAGCAAGGAGGCTGGAGATGCACAAGAAGTTGGGAGGGGACACAGCGGGGACAGCTGACCCCAACTGACCAAAGGGATATTTCAAACCTTATGGCATCATGCTCAATATATAAAGCTGGGGAAAGAAGAAGGAAGGGAGGATGTTCAGGGTGATGGCATTTGTCTTTCCAAGTAATTCTTACACATGCTGGAGTCCTGCTTTCCTGGAGATGTCTGAACACCTGCCTGCTGATGGAAAGTAGTGAGTGAATTCCTTGTTTTGCTTTGCTTGTGCATGCAGCTTTTGCTTTACCTATTAAAGTGTCTTTTATCTCAACCCATGACTTTTCTCACTTCTACCCTTCTGATTCTCTTCCCCATCCCACCAAGAGGGAGCAAGTGGGTAGCTGTGTGGGGCTTAGTTGCTGGCTGGGGTTAAACCACAACAGAATCCTTCTTAAATTCTGAGTGAATAGTCTAGCAAGTCTACCCTAATTAACTGCAAATAACAACAGAGGGCAAGACTACTGACAGTAATATTCAGGCTAGCACTAGGATATTGCAAGCAGTAAAATACAGATGGCCTTAAAATTCCTGGATAAACAAATAGTACATGTACAAACAGATGGACAACTAATAAATCTTACTGAAAGCTTGCAAACAGAGCTCTATCAGGCCAGACCCTACTTAATAATGATCCTTCAGTACCCTCATAAACGAAGTAGAACATCTGAATCTGTTCTGAAGACAGTAAAATTCATTCCTGTTTTTTTTTGTCAGGTAAAAGATTACCTCATTTGGAAACTGGAAAGATAAGCACTAACATTGCAGTCTGTATTGCTGAAGTATGATATTATACACCTAGCTTTAACCATAACAGTGTCAGCTATTACCACAGGCAAAGGTTTGCTACAAAGGGGTATTATGAAATCAGTAAAGCTGCTATAGTGTGTTTGTAACTAGATTCACAGATGTTGTTATGGATAAGCAGCTGCCTTTAATGTGGGATGAAAATGACCCCAAATGGCAATTAAAAGGAAGCAGACCTTGACTGCAGAATCCGCTTCGTTACTACAGTATCCATGTTACACTGTAGTTACTCTAGTAGTTACGCTACTTTTATGACACTGTATTTGCACAGATTGCATTTGCAATACTAGCCGTAATAAAACTGGAAGAAACCCACTGCCTAAACATAGGAGATTATATGAAATAATGATAATAATAATAAAAAATTACAATGTTAATGAGGAAATATAATGCAAATATTGTTGCCATTTTATCTGCTTCTTGCCTTTTATCCATATAACATTTATTTGCCAAACAATGACACCACCAGATCATGTCATAATCAGGTAAAACAATTAAATAAATATATGTTGGAACATGGGAATATGATCTAGTGCTTGCTGTGTTGTAATATCTTTTTTGCAATTTGGCTGTTGTAAGGAAAGCTAAAAAAGGGAGTCAAATAGGTGCACTGCTTGACTTAACTCCATTCTTTCAGGCACCAGATACATTACCCTACAGCTTTTATGGTGCTCAGTTTATCTAAATCAACAGAAAAAAATTAAATCAGACAAGAAATCTTAGCTACAGTGTTGCACAGGATTCAAGCAAAGCTCTTCCCTTACTAGACAAGGACCTCTATTATAGTTAACCAGAAAAAAAAGTTATTGCTTTTGGTGCAGTCGAATTTACACTCAAGCCACTGCAACTGTAGGCTATTGCCTGAAGGGACCATACCTCAACTCCCATCTTGTAACAACCTATTGTATATTGTTTTAACAAGTTTGCATAGATACATACATTTTCAAAAATGCTTAAGCACATCATAAAGTTCTTACACTGTCATATATAGCTACACAGTAACTTTCATTGGAGATCTTACTGGCTATCACAGAGCTCACAGATAAAGGCACTAGAGAGAAGAAAATGGAGTGCAAATGAGAAAGATAAAAAGGTAAAGGCCACTTTTTCCATTTTTCAGTGTGTAAGAATGAAAGATTTTATCTTGTTTTTGTTTTCCTGATAATAAATAATCTATATGGTTCTTGGTTTTGTATGGTGTTATGCTACTGAAGTTTCAGCAGTTCAGTAGAACTACTAAAAATCAACAGTGAGAGAGAAGGACAAAGAAAGCCTTTAGCAAGTTTTATCAAATTCTGGTGGGTATGGACCCCACAACCACCAAGGCAAGAGCAGCTTCTTTATCCTATGAACATATAAAATACAGCATGATGAAAAGGGAAATAAGTGAAGCACATTTCCTTGTATCAATGTTGATCTAACATGAAATGAGAATGTCCTTTAATAGCTCCTCTTGCATTTGGGAAACCTAGAACAGAAACTAATGCATTTCAGCTCTTCCTGCATAAGCTGGGGTTGAATGTATTTCTCCTGAAAATAAGGAGATTCAGGGCTGACACAATTCATCCACTCATAGGTTAAAAAACATGGGATAAGAAGTTTCTCTGTCAGACCTTTATTAGAGGAGAGGAGAGGAGAGGAGAGGAGAGGAGAGGAGGAGAGGAGAGGAGAGGAGAGGAGAGGAGAGGAGAGGAGAGGAGAGGAGAGGAGAGGAGAGGAGAGGAGAGGAGAGGAGAGGAGAGGAGAGGAGAGGAGAGGAGAGGAGAGGAGAGGAGAGGAGAGGAGAGGAGAGGAGAGGAGAGGACTTACTTTATTGGGGTACTGATGTAGCATGCAATTTTTAAAGGCTGCATCCTGCTATGTTTGCAGTGTGATGGTTCTTCTGGAGGCATCATTGAAAAAAAGACTTAATACTCTTGTTTGTATTTTAATTATTTCTAGTTGAGATCTATTCTAGCTGTATAGACTAGTTCTGTTTCCTTTAATGCAATCCATTGCTTGCTAAAATAGAAATAAAAGCTCCCATGTTATTATGACCAGTAAAGCTATCTGTCCTAAAAATTCCTGGAAATTTTGCCAAACTATCACTAAATACACAATTCACAAGTCAGAACCAATTTAATGGAAATTAACAACACTGAAAATATTTTCTTAATATTTTATTTTCTTCACAGCAATGTAAGAGCATGACAGATATTTTAATGTGATGATTCATCATCACATGAAAGCATCCTCAGTGCTTTCCATGGGATACAGTTGAGGCAAATGGCAAAAATCCATGAAGAAGTACAAAAGGGGAAGCCAGCAGGAAAAAACAAAAACCACACAACTGAAAGCACGACATAAATTCCCCTGGGGCTGGAAGTCAGAGAAGAGTTTGGGAACTGATTGGCAGAAGAAAGACAGCTGCCAGTGCTTTGTGACATTTCTTTCAAAAACAAGAATGTCAGCTCTGCAACTGAAAAATGGGCAACTTGCACATCCTGGCCCTCTTAATAACTTCATCTCTGAGCCTGCGGGTTGGGATGTGAATAGAGGGTGACATTTCTACCTGTTACCATGTGGTTCCCTCATCTCTTTTTCACTTACATACACTTGTCTTGGTTTTGCTAGGATAGAGTCAGTTTTATTCTTAGTAGCTAGAACAGTGCTGTGTTTTGGTTTCAGTATGAGATTTGATATGAGAAGAATGTTGATAACATACTAATATTTTTAGTTGTTGCTGGAAGTCCATGGACTTCATGTTTTGCCAGTCTGCGAGTCCAAAGGGCTGGGAGGGGAGAAACATACTAAACTGGCATTTGGATGTGCCAATGAGATATTTCATATCATATCATGCCATGTTCAGCATATTAACAAGGGCTGACCGGAAAATGGAGGATTCCCTCTGGGATTGCTCAGGCTTGCTCTTCTGGGATTGTGGTTCCAGCTTCAGACTGTCTCTGCTCCAGGATGGGGGACAGGCTGGGCATCAGTCAGCATGTGGTGAGCAATTGCACTGTGCATCACACATTTGAATATTCTGTTATTACTGTTATTATCATTATTATTTTAAGCTTTATTTTATTTGAACTATTAAATTGTTTTCATTTCAACCCACAAGTCTCCTCACCTTTACCCTTCCAATTCTCTCCCCTATTCCCTGGGGAAGGAAGCGTGAGCAAGTGGCTGTGTTTGGCTGCTAGCCAAGTAAAACCATCACAATCCTTTTTGGCGCCCAACATGGCACTCAAAGGGTTGAAATAACAGATTTGACTGGAGTGTGTCAAAACAAATCTGCTATAAGCACTCATTATGTGGCCTCTGTTCTGCTGATCAGAATGTTGTTTTCTGTGCTCTCGAAGTTGTTCTTAGAGTTGTGTTATGTAGCGCTTCACTCGTTGTACATGCTGTTTGCCAGTATTTATATATGGTTTACCACCTCTAGGCGTTGGGTTGGGATTGTGATGTTGTCTTGCTTATTAAGGCTTTCATTGTGCTGTGCTGTGGGGTCGTTAGTATGATAAAATCATGGGAGCCATCTGATGGGTATTGTCACCAATCATACCTTTTTCTCAGAGAGCAAATACAAGGTAGGGACTTCTGCCTTTGTTCTCCCCTTCTCCTCCAGATCATTTATTAAAGCTCTTGAGAATTTACACTATCCTTGGGATGCTCAAACTACCATCATTCTGTTGCTGAATGTGTGTCAGACTGTGATTTTGCTTAGATCTGCCACTGGCGCTTGGTGCAGATGTCAGTGCTGTGTGGCCACTTCAACCACTGCAACAGACACCACAGTGACTGCAACTCCTACAACTGACACTGCAGTCACTTCAAGCCCTGTAGCAGATACTGCAGCTACTTCGAAAAATACTGTCAACATACAAGTAATTCCTACACATGTAGACAATGGTCTGAGGTACAAGCTGTATCTAGTATCTATGTAAATAACACAAAAAATTATAAAAAGCAATTGCCTTATGATCTTGTTCTAACAACTCACAAAAATCTTCTACCACATACTGGCTTCTTCGAAACAGGTCTCTGTCCCTTACTATGTCTTATTGCAGTCATACTCTATTCCACTGTCCCTTGGTCACACAGGCAATGATAGACAAAAGTTCTTTATTTTATTTTCAAAGTCTGTGGCATCAAAACTAGAAATCTGAGTAACTGAATGCTACCAGGTGAGACTATCCTTCTTCTGACATTTGACAGTGAAGATTTTTTTTTCTCAGTTTTCTTGGTTTTGTGCTAACATTTATATATTATTTAGGTGGCTGACAAGACTAGGGCAACTTATTTTACAGTCCACTCAAATGGCTGGAATGAACTACTTACACTTAGTATACTGCTGCTAGAGAAAAGGAGTATCAAAATGTCTCCAAAATGCACATTGCAAAATTAGACCAACTTAACATGAGTAAAAAGACCTTTAATCAGCAGCTCTATGACGGTCAGTATTCATTTAGTCAGCACTTGATCTGATTCACAGGTTTTTGGCAAATATCTCAGGTCTCATTAAAAGCAGCAGGTAGGTTGGAATATTCTTTCACCACAGAACTAACAACACATCAATTTTGGCAGCCAAAAGCTGGGTTGTTTATTCATTTTTTATATTTAAATTTCTTCTCATTCCTTCTCAACGAACAGTATTATAAAACATTCAGCTCTTAGGTAGCTCCAAACCTGCGTTCTCCTTTACAAATGAAAAATTAACCACCAGCAGACTACGATAAATAACCTGGTCAATTTCCATATTGCCAAGCCAGGTAGCAGAACTCTTGGCACACTATTTTTGGGAACCCTACTGTTTTTTAGCTACCGTCTGGGGGTAACTTTCCTCTCCCTCCCTCCTTCCCTCCTCTTCCCACGTTCCCTCTCCAGTCCCTCTTTTGCCATCTCTCACACACACATGCACACACAGAGTTGACTGCTATTTTTACAGCCGGATTATCTTAGCATAAACAGCACTGAGTAATAGGAGAAAGGTGTCAAAATGCAAAGTCCTTGCCCTGGAAATCTGATAATACAATAGCACAGTAAAGTATAGACTCGTAGTAAACGAGTACTGAATAGGAATTGGTCATTGTAGCCAAATTACTTTATGCTGGGAATAAAGCTATCCCATACAAAATACTGATAAGCAATTAATACAGGAGTATGATAAGTAGACCTACCACTGCTGTGTTATACTAACAGTTAAAAAAAGATCTGTAGTTTTTATTTTATCTATCTGTAAACTGATTTTATTCTTTTTCATTTGATGTTAGTCTTACTAAACAGACTATTTGCCTGCTTTACTGATTAAATTGGTGTCTCAACAACCATTAAATGTGTGTTGTTATTTCCACAGTACATTCTTACCTGTTTTGCTCAGTGGAAATCAACCAGAACAGGTAGTAAGAAACATTATATGTGATTTAATGGGCAGAAAGAAAAAACAAAAAACATGCAAATGAAGTTTTCCTGAGATAATTGAATTGGTCTAATTGCTCACTGACATCACAGGGACATCCTAGAGCATTATGATGTCACATGGACCAGCTCTAGCACTTCTCTCACCTCTCAAGTGAGCCAAATGGACTCATGAACCTCACATAAAGCAATTTGCCTCTTTTGTCAGGTTAACATCCTGACAGTTTAGCAAGATTAATCAATCCACTGAGCAGTCAAATGAGCATCAAGATCACTGCAAAAGAAAAAAACCAGCATGGAGCTTGGTGTCAGAAGGCAGTTGGTGGTGTATATGAAAGAGAAATGGGAGGCCTCTGACAGCTGTGATTTATTAGATCAGCTCTGTCATCTTGTAAAGCCTCACCATTAATTAGGACAAGACAAATTCCATGAAACAGAGAGGCGTATCCTTTCATCTTTCCACAGGTCATCTTATAATTTTAGGTTATGTATCATCCTGACAGAGAAAGTATTACATTCCTAGAAGACAAATATGTCCCATTGTGTTAAGTTCTTCAAAGAGAATTAAAAGTTGTTTCCAGATGTAAACAAAAAAGGTATTTCCTGAGTTAATGTGATGATAAAATCTGTAACACATAAACAGAATAACAAAACCATTGAAATTCTAGTTGGAAATAATGTTAGCATTCCTCTCTGTCTTTTGGTTTTTTTGCTGTCCACCTCTTCCCCAGGTTTGTCTATGTGCTGCTGCCTGGTTGAATGAAGTGTTGGAAAATGTTGTGGGTAGGAGGACAGGGAGAAATCTCCCTTACTGATGTCAGTTCTCAGCAGCTCCAGAAAATGAAGATTCTGCAAGAATCCTGCTCCCAATGAAACTTGTACAGCATCTTCTTCAACTGCTTTTTTGTGGGGTTCATGAAACAGAAGCATTTGTTTGTTTATTTATTGTCTCTATATTTGAAGTGATGATATGACTGCTTTTTAAATTATGGCAATCCCAACATATATGAGCATTAAATACTAACTGAGACTAAAACAACAACATCTTTGTAGGCCAGATAAAACTCTAAGCCAGCACAGCATTAAGCAGAACAGGAAAGATCATGAAATCATAATTTCAAAAATCTAACAACCATGACCATGTTTTACTTGACAAACAGAATAAGATATTCTTGACAGCATATGTATTTTACAAAGGAATTACAGAAACTTAAAAACAAAACAGAACAAAACCAAAAAACCTAAAGAAATACAAAGTTCCTCCTTCTGCCCAAGCTGCAGGAGATTTTAGGTCAGGAAGGAATTTAAACCACCCACAATAAGAGAATTTTACATAATGCAGAAAGCTGGCTTCCAGCATGAGGATACTCTGGCAATCTGCCAGAGACACTGTACATTTAATATCTTGGCCTTCTGGAAAATTAGATAATACCTTTTTGTCCCGTGTTACCCACTTAGTATACATGTGTCAACACACAAGATGCATTCAAAGTTCTGAATTCCCTCTTGAGCACAAGTTTTCTTGTACAGACTCATCATTTCCCGAGCATCCCAGAAACTCTCGAGGATCCTATTGTGGAAGAGCTTAGCCTGAAGTCTTCTACATCTGGGCTCTTTACACTGAAGGTATACAATCACAAATGCTGTATTTCCCACACCTGCATCATTCTCAGAAGCTATACTATCATTGAGGACTGTGCATTTTATCAGTAGCCATGAATTCTCTACATCACTTTTGACCTATTACCTGTCTCTAGCCACAAACACGCAACTGCTATTTTTTATCTTTCAGGCAATTTTAAATAGAGAAAAAGAAATGGTATGAATAGGAAAGCACTCATTTTAGCTATTAAGAGGTGCATTAAAAAATCACACAAAGGAGAAAAAAAAAATAGACATGAGAAATGCTTGTACTGGCATACAGGTATAGGTATATATAAAATGTTTTGTACACTTAGAAGAGCTGCCATGGCAATTAAAAGAATGCATTTAGGATAACAATAATCTTAGAGACTTTCAGGAGTACCCACCATAAAGGTAGAAACGACATGCTGGAGGGAAATATTCTTTCAGAGATCACTGTGGAAAAAAATGCTAATGCATACAGTAAGAGACAATTTTCAAAGTGGGATCATTTCAAGACTATGCAACCTTGACAGTGTCCCTCTTTACTGAAAATTAAATTAAGTACTTCATGCTATTTGTCACAAAATATGGTAAGCAGAGAAATGGTTAATACAATCACATCTATTTTAAAACAAAAGCTCAGACATCATACAGCTGTGAGTGAATGCCTACAGCAATAACAAATTGACCATACTACGTGGGCTAAGCTATCTTTTTAACCATCAAGAGCAATTGTATGAACCCTAATTCAGATACATATTAAAGTATACAGGAAAAACACCTGCAGAATTCAAATGCATGATAAATTTGCAAAATAAAAGTGTTTATTATATTGAAAGAGAAAAAAGTAGATGACACTGATGGAAAAAATAAAGGCATTCATCATACCTTTGAAATCTGTGTTGTGTTATAAAGGAATTAGAAGCAATGAAGCAGACAAATTTGTTTTAGAACTATACTTGGAAATTAGTAGAAAATACTATTGCCAAGGTCAAAAATAAATGATCCATGCTGATAACAGCTAACACACACCTTTCTCTGCAGCTAGTAGCAAGCAGAGAGAAGTCTTTATTGCATTCAGAGATCTCTCTCTGATACACATACACCCTTTTTCATTTTCCTATGGACACAGTTTCACAAGATGGCTTCAGAAGGATTAATAGCTCACTGCCACTGAAACAGGGAAAGTCCAGGTACTCTCTTTTACTTCCTTGCTTCCCCATGCTTTTGAAAGGTGGTTTTGGAGCATTTTTGTCAAACAGAAAGCTAAACTCTCTCACTGTAACTGACAATAACTAACCTCTTTTCTTCTGTTAGAGTGGGAGGGGAGGGGAGAGGAGGGAAGAAGAAAGAAATCTTACATCAGGTTAATGTTTAAAATTTTCTTCCTGTGCTATCAGATGAGCATAAGAGATGGGACTGGGAGAAGAGATAGATGGCGAGGAATAATCAGAGTGGGAGAGGATATTAGCCCCCTCTCTTCCAGTAGCTTGGAAATCAGCCAAATCCAGAGTTGTCTCCTTTCAAATAAAAAAAAGTACTCATTAGCAGCTGGCTCTGGTGAGGCCTCCATTGACACAATGCTGGAGTTAGTCTTGAACTTGGAAGTTAAGAAGTATGCCTCAACCATTTTGCTCCTAACTATTGCCAAACCATCTGTAGAGACTTTCTCCTGTTCTCAGAGGAAGCTGTAATGAAACTGAGTTTCCTACAGTTCCTGGAAAGGTTAGTTCTTTCTCTTACATTCTTTTCACTATGCAAGGAGTTAGATGCCTCTATTCTTCATTTTCTAGTTCTTCACTTGCTTTCCTATCAGTGACAGATAACCCTAAAATTAACTACCCTTTCCCATTCTTCCTCACCTACACTAGGGATCCAAATTCACTACTTCCTTCCCATATACTCTACATGCTGGGGCACCTCCTATTCTCCAAATCCCTTATATATATAGGACCTTCACCTCCTACCAGTCTCACTCTCCCTTTCATACCTTGGCGCCTTAATTTGTCTCCAAAATTTGGTGGTATGGCAGATCTTAAACAATGATTCTTTGTATGGCCCAATTTCTTACCTATCATCTCAGTTACGCTCTGGTTCATATCCAAGACTCAGCATCTTTCTCAAAGAACTGCAGAGGCTGATTTAAATGTTGTTACTAAAAGGTATCACAGAGTTGCTAGAGGCCACCATGACCTTCTGTGTTTCTGGGGAAATCATAACAATGCTCTTTAGATAGAAAACTAGGAAAGGAAATTCTTGGACTAGCTGGTTATGCAGTTGTTGGACTATGAACTGAAGATGAATCCACATTTTAAAATATTTATGGTAACCCTTATCATTAGCATGAACCAGAACTGTCATCTACAGTATCTGAATGCAGATCTCCTTTGTAAATTTGAACTGATTGCAGTCATGCTTTGCTGTCATCAAGATGCAAAGTAAACTGGTACAGTCAGTTTTCAAGCCTGTGTAAATACATTCACACAGTTAACTAATAAATTCTATTTTAGAAATGATTTAATTTGAATGTGTTAAATTTGATGTATTTTTAATCTTGAGCTGAGTCAGTCACTCTTTTTAGTATCAGAATATTAAAAAAATCTAATAATTATTTAGCTCTTGAACAATATTTTTCTTCTCTTTATATACACCAATATTCTTTTAATATTTTCCTAATATTTTTTATTTTCTAACTACTCAAAATTAGAATGGGGTTTTTGTCTGTTTTTTTTTTTAAAGTACAGCTTTTTAGCTTTTTATAACATGTCAGAGACGAATCTATTAAAAAAAAAAATCTGGCCAATTAACAAGGAAATACAATGCCTCTAAACCTTTAAATACACTATAATTTAGATTCATTTGCTGTAATTGTATTACAAGTGGGTTTTTTTCCCCAATGGTAGGTATTACAAGCAATGAGTTAATCACATTTCTATAAGCAATCAACATATTTCTTGAAAATTTAATTTTCTTTTAATTGAATGCTCTTTTCTAGATTTAGTAATACAATCCATCTCCTATACCTACTGTCCATATCCACTTGCCTCACACAATAGTTTTACATAAATTATGTTTAATTCACAAATTTGCCATGCTGTAAACAAAACAATTAAAATTTATTATTTCACAATGTAGTACACTGTATTAGCCAGCCTAAGACCATGGAAATAAGACAAAGCTAACATATGCTTCTAACAGAACAGCTTCCTCCCACCTCTCATGCCCCTGCTCACTGTTTTGGTACTTATTTAGTAAAGCACATGATTCATTTAAAGCCTAGGAGTCATTTGCATTTAAATTATATGCTTAAAAAATATTAAGCATTCGCTCATGTGTTCTGTGAATACAGAATCTAATTTAGTACTTGCATATGAGAAAGTTAACTTTTGCTGTCAAACAACACAGAAAAAAACCAATCCAAATTAGAGTCAAGGGTAAGAAAAAGTATCACTGTCTATTCGAACTCATGGATGAAAACAGATTGTGATGGAGATTTAACAACTGCTTAATGATGGAGAGCATTTCCAGTCATTCAAAATACTCGTGCATTGGGACTGGATCTAACACATTCATTTGACAAGAACATCCATCAAAATGAATGGGAAGCTAGAATTAACAGTATTTTCTCTTTCCTAGAGGCCACTGTCCCTCAAAAGCCAAATGTATCTTCAGAAGAGTGGCTGTCCCTCTGCCTATTTCAGCTCATTGGCTTTACCCTGTATGTACTGAAATGCTAACTATGAAGTACTCACACTCTCAAATGTAAATAAATATCTGTTTTCAGATTACTAACGGAAAGAAAAAGTCTCTCTAGATTAATGAAAATGTATACATAGAGAATGGTCACTTCATAGCTCCTCCTCCCAGTATCTTCCAGAGTCAGTGATATTACTATGAAGACCCCTGAAGATAATAACACTGAAACATGTGCTAAGCTTTTTTCTTCTTACAGAGAAAATTGCTGGATTTTTGTTGGTTTTGGGTTTTTGATAAAATATTCACTTTTCAAACAAACTCTTGCTTAATATTAACGAGAACTGACCCATTAACTTTTTAAACTTTTTAAACTGAGTGAATCAAGAAAATATCTCAACGTAAGCAGTCTGGTGAAGTTCCTACAGACTGGCAAAAGGGGAACATAACCCCCATTTTTAAAAAGGGTAACAAGGGAGAACTAGGGAACTACAGGCCAGTCAGTCTCACCTCAGTGCCAGGCAAGATCATGGAGCAGATACTCCTAGAAATTATGCTAAGGCACTTGGAGAATAAGACGACTGATGAAAACCAACATGGCTTCACCAAGAGAAAATCATGCCTGACAAATCTGGTGGCCTTTTATGATGGGGTTACAACATTGGTGGATAAGGCTAAAGCAACTGATGTCATCTACCTGGACTTGTGCAAGGCGTTTGACACTGTCCCGCATGACATCCTTGTCTCTGAATTGGAAACATGTGGGTTTGATGGATGGACCACTCGGTGGATAAGGAACTCCACTTTCCAAGTGGAAACCGGTGATGAGTGGTGTCT